>NC_056738.1:33057944-33177944 GCF_019279795.1 Protopterus annectens | reverse complement strand
GGTACCTCTCATATCAGACCTCCTGTCAGACAGCCCGTGGATCCTCACTCTAGTCCTTCAGTCTTTAACTCAAAAACTTTTTGAACCTGCTGTGGTCCTAAAGTTTGTGTCTTGGACATGCTTGTAGGTAGCCATCACGTCTGCCAGAAGAGACTCGGAGCTGCGAGCATTGTGTATCAAGAGGCCCTATCTTGTCTTTCATAAGGTCTGAGCATCACTTCAGACGAATCCATCATTCCTTCCCAAAGTTGTTTCTGAATTCTCCATAAACTAGACTATTGATCTGCCAGTGTTCTTTCCGACTTTTGTCAATAGAGAGTACTGCCTTCACTCTTTAGATGTACGTAGACAACTGAGATTCTACCTAGACAGGACCAAGCTTATCTGCGAATCTGTGTTCATCTTCTTTCAGTCATCAGTTCCCACCCTCCTTCCCCCTCCAAAGGCTCCTGGGGGATACTTTGGGTCTAAGTGGTGCCCTAGAGTATTTGTGCAGAAGTGGCCTTGGCTTTACTTCTTTTTCTCTAGTAAACTCGATTTGAGGTAACAGGGAGAATGGCATTCTGGGTAGAGACTTAGCTTGAGAGTTGTTTTGGTTGGCGCAAGCTTGATAAAAAGGCTGACTCTGTTACGAGGGCTCGGAACTGAAAGTCAGTGATGAATGAAAGAAGATGAACAACACAGATGGAATGTTATGGTAACACAACTTCTTTTTTTTTAAATTGAATGAGCATCTTAAAAGCAGACATGGGCAAACCACACACTGCTAAATGGGTAAAAACCACACATACTGCTAAATGTAAACGTGATGGACATTTGGTTATTTTTAACAAAAAGATTGGTGTTAGGAGCAACCTCAACAGGAAAACAGCTGGTCAGTTGTAAATACTAAAAGTGTGAGATTTTTTATTTTATGGTAAACAAGTTCAGTAGTAAATAAGTTCAACAGAACAGCAAAAGCCATTTGAAATAAAACCCTGTTAAGGAGTACTCTCACTTTTAAAAATATTGGACTGCGATCCCATAAGAGGGCACAGTTACTGGCTGAAGTTTAGGAGAAAGACTCCCATTGAGGCAAAGTATACTGTAGATTGCTGTTGGCTGCTTGACATGTTTTGAAACGTAATGGATCTGGAAATTAAAAGTATGCTAGCTAAACTCTAAAGAAAGACACCTGACATAATGATTAGACATAACAGTTACAGCTATAAAAATATATAAAATTAAAAACATGAATTAGACATGAACCAAACTAAAGGCTGCTTTTCATAGAACAGCATGCCCTCCCCTGGGTATCTGTTAGATCTGATGAAGCAAGCTTTGAAAAGCATTACCTAAATTTTAGTTTATTCTCGTTTTTAATCCTAGTCATCATCTTTTATTGTTTTTTAGTTTTATCTAGTAAAGTGAGTAATCCTCTGATCTGTAATTTTAAAATCTTAAGCTTTAAACCCACCATATAAATGCAGAAAGTGAGGATCAGAAAGGAACCCAACCATTGTGAAACCCTCATTTCTATTCGTGAGATGGATTCAAACCACTGTCCTATTCCCATGTTGCAGTATTCTGAACATAGGGTATACTCTTCTTGCTTAATTTTAGAATAATAGTAACTTTTAGGATGTTGTCTCATTTTGTCAGGTGTTTACTGTGAGACATTCTATTGGTTTTTAGGATGTTCAATGTGATATTTAAATACTTTGAATGCTGATGTTTGTTTTAAAGTCTGATGAAGCGTCCAGGGGGATGTGAAAGTGCTTACTTTGCTTAATAAAAAAGTCGTTCCTTCATTGCAATTGTGGATTTATACATATTCAAAGTGATTATCATCTGGTTTGCTTCGATTGTCGTGGAGTATTCACCTTTCTTTTTTCAGGATCTGGTACAGTAACTTTGTTTGGTGATACCTTATCCCTTGGTGTTTTATTTTGGACACTACATTCAGATAAGTGCCCACTGGGGTTTTTTATTATTTGTTTTGCTTGCTGTTTTAGACTTGCATGTCAGCTAGGAAAGGGAAGGGTGGGAGACAGATTCCTCAGAAGGACACGCACAATAAATGTGTTTTCTGTCTAGGCAAGGCCTACGACCATACATCCTGTTCTAGCTGTAAGTCGTTCTTCCCCAAAATACTTCATAGCCGACTAGCAGCGTTAAATCTTTACCTCGAGAATCATAGACTCAGTCGTTTGGCATTAGGCATGGAAGGAGGAGTAGGCCCATCTGATGAGCCACCTCGGAAGAAGGCGAAAAAACTTAGGCCCGAATCCTAGGCTGCACGTCCGGCATCCGCACCGGCTCTAGAGGCGATAGCAGACCCAAAATGCATTCAGATGACTGTCTCCGAAGCAGGCCCAGGAACCACAAATGGAAGCCGGGGTGCGGCTGCTGAGGTATTTCAACCATCAGAGTCTGATGGCAGAGGGGAACCACAGCTCACCTTCTCAGAAGCCCCTGCTCATTCCTTCTCTTGCTAAGCCGCTGTGTGCTTCTCCCTGGTCTACCACACCCTTGAAAAGGAAACAGAAGTCAAACACATTGAACCCCCTCAGATGTTAGGCTGGGAATCATTTACCCAAAGCCTCTTTAAGGCCTTATAATCCCAGCAGCTCCCACCTACTCTCACTCTTCAACCAACCCATGTGTCTGCGGAGGAATACTCATCCTCTGAGGAATCCTTCTCTTATGAGACTCAAATTGAATCCCCCCAAGGAGTTCATTACTCCAGATGAAGAGGACTCTATTTCTCCAAACTCCCCAGGGGAAGAATTTAGTTTTGGGGATGCGATCTCCTCTGCCCGAAGGCATATAGTAGCCCAGCCACGTTGTGCGGTATTCACTGCGGTATTCACTGCCCCTTTGGTTAGTTCCCTAGGCCCTTGATCTAACAGGTAGTACCCTTGGCCCCTATTTAGTAGAGCTGTTGGTATGATCCCTGGTGTGAACTTTGTTACCCATCCACTCGTCAAGGTTCCTCTTGAAGAGTGATAGTGAGGAGCTCTGTCTTATGTAGATCGGGACCTTGTTCCATAGCAAGGGAAGTCTTTGCGAAGGGAATCTGTCCCTCCAGCATGTTCTGTTCATTGTTGTGCTGCGGTTTATATCCCTGGAGCTTGTAGCTTGAGTAGATTTGGTTTTGCTAAGATGGAGCATGTTCAACAGTTCTAGGTTGGACATGGCTCTGTATGTTAGACAGATTGCCTCTGAGAAGGCGGTATGCAACAGAGAAAAGTCTTAGTTTTTTCAATTGTGCTGCATAGGGCAACTGTTTGAGGCCAGTAATCCTCTTAGTGAGGTACCTCTCTGGTCTCTTCAGCTGCTGGAGATGCCTGGCCAGGTACATTCCATTTGGTACATTGTACTCCATAATGGGTCTGATGAGGGAAGAGAAGAGGGGCACCACTGCATCCTTAGATCTTGATGCAAACCCTTTTGTGATCATATGGGTCACATAGAAGGATTTTCTAACCACCTTGGCAACATGGTTATCAAAGGAAAGCTGACTATCTACTTGGGTCCCTAGATCCCTTGTTCAGTTTCAGGGGATTACCTTCTATGTGGTAGTTCGCGGGTACTCTGTTTTTTCCAAAGGGGATTACTATGCATTTTTTTAGCATTTAGCTTGAGACCATGGCTTTGACAGCATGCATCAGTCTCATTAAGGCCCTTCTGGAAGATATCCATGTCGGCCGGAGACTCTGTTATAGCACCCAGTTTGCAGTCGTCCACAAACTTGGTCAGCCACAGCCCTTCAGTGCTTGCCTGTACTTCTGAGAAGTATATGCCAAACAGGAGGAGCCCCAGGACAGAGCCCTGAGGCACACCGCTCGTTACTGGTCTGGATTCGGACATAGATCCCGCTACTCTTACTTTGTGGGATCTGTCTGAGAGCCAGTTTGCGATCCTTCTTGTGACGTAAGGATTTATGCCTAGGTTGGTGAGTTTATCAATAATACCTGAATGGGGTCAAATGCTTTAGCAAGGTCAGGGTAAGCCATGTGTACCTCCTTTCCCTTATCTAAAGCCTGAGTAACTGCCTCAATGAAATCCACCAGGTTCAAGAGGCATGATCTGCCCTTGACGAAGCCGAACTGTGTGGAGTCGAGTGTTTGGAGGTTCCCAGTCTCTCCGTTTGAGTTCCATAATGATTCGCTCCATTACCTTACAGATCAGACTGGTCAGGCTTATTGGTCGGTAGTTCCTAGGGTCGGTTGTGGGCCCACCCTTGTGCAGTGGAACCACTGTTGCTGTGCGCCATTCTATGGGCACATATCCTGTCGAGAGGCTGAGACCGAACAGGGTATTCAGATGTGGGCTGAATTAATTTTGGAGCTGTCGTAGGACAGCCCGGGACACCATCTGGTCCCATGGAGGCAGTGTTTTTAGCTTTAGATAGAGCCTTATTAACCAACGTATCAGTAATAATTGGAGTTACACAATCCCCTGGAATAGTAAGTAGGCCCTGCAGGTGGTGGTGGTGGTGGTGGGGGGGAATTTGCACTGAACCTGTCAGCCAAGATGTTGGCAATGTCACTGGGGTCAGTATATTTTGTTCCATTTTGTACTAGCTCAGAACAGACCTGAGCGTTGCCATTTAGGTTTTTGACATAACCATAGAAGGCCTTATGGTTATCCTTGGCAACTTTCTTTTCGAAATTGGCTTTAGTCCAAAAAGTGCCTAAGAAAAGATACTTTGACCTTCTGCAAATGGAGCAGCCAGCTCTCTCAGCTGTGCCTCCTTTACTACCTTCATTTCAAGATGCATTCTTAGCTACTTCAATCTCCTGACTCCCAGCCTCCAGCAGCTAAATGACTAGACAGATTTTATAGGGTCCCCCAGGACACCCAGTTTCTTTACAGGAGCCCTCCTGCTGACACAGCTGTTATAGTTGTTTCTGCAGACAAGACCTCCAGACAACTTCCGTCCTCTGCTCTTTATCCAGCTGTTAAATTTATGGACAGGTTAAAAGGGTCTACACATCTTCCACTCTGGCCATTAGGGCCCTGAACTACCAAGCCCACATAGCAAGGTTTGTAATTGATACCATTTCTAAGGCCTCCGGCCTTCTTTCGGAGGGCCAGGACTCCCCGCACCAGAGCACAATTAAACTCTTTTCTCTCCACAGCATCACAAGTGACCAGGCACTTGAAGTGCAGCTATGACGCTGTGAAAGCTGCTTCCAATGCTGCTGCTTCTGGATCAGTGCTGCGTCTGTTACTCCTGGGTACGGGTACAACCCCTCCCCGTGGATGTTCAAATCAGACTTCTGGATGCTCCGTTAGACAATAAGGCACTTTTTGGACAAGCCTCTGCTGAGCTGCTCAAATCCTTCCAAGAGAAGGGAAAAGTGTTTCAAAATCTAAAACACCTTTTGGGGTTCCCCATTTCTAGATGTCATAGAAACTACCCTCAAAAACAATCCATTGTACGAAGGGAAACCTTTCCTTCAACACAACAATCCAAGGGACGTAGGCAGCAGAGAAAGACTTCTACCCCAAGACTGTCCTCAAGATCTTCTGCCACTCCCTTTCGGAGACAGCATGACCAGACCAAGCCCCCTGCACTGTAACTCACCCACCCTGCATCCAGAAACTCCCCTAGCCCTCCATCTCACTCTCTCCCTCCCCTCCTGGCGGAAACTTTACAAAAGAACGATGGGTCCTCTCTGTCATCCAGAGAGGTTATTACATGACTTGGTGGATGCTCCCACCTTTTCAGGGCATTTCACAACCACCAAAAAACAGATTCACCTATTCCCACCCATTATTCAACAACTCCTTCCCGCTCGTCAAAAGAATTCCGGGTTCAACTCCAGAATGTTCCTGGTCCCCAGGAAAGAGGGTCCTTGGAGACCTATCCTGGGTCTTTCCTTTCTCAATCTTTTCCTTCTCATACCCATCAAAATGATAGCCTTACCTATTCTCCTGCTTCTAATCCCCCCCCCCCAAGCCTTCATGGTGGCTCTAGATCTCAAGCATGCCTACCTACACATACCCATTCATCCGGATTGCAGGAAATTCCTCAGATTTTCTATAGGCTCCTGCCATTTTCAATTCTCTGCTTTGCCCTTTGGTCTATCCACAGCCCCCAGTGTTCAAGTATCTAGCCCCCTTCATTGCCCATTCAAGGACACAGGGTATACAAATATATCCCTACCTAGATGACCTCCTCATCCTGTACCAAGGCCACCAACTCCTACTCCGTCATTTGCAGCAGGTGTCACACACACTTCTGGGATTTACTATCAATGTAGAAAAATCTCGCCTGACTCCTTCTCAGGACATGATTTTCCTGGGATGCAGACTATGGCACAGACTGCATGAAAGCCTTCATACCGGACCAAAGGATTCAGGAACTCTGTCTGTACTTCAACCAGATCCTTTCCTGAACCTTTCTGACAGCTCGGGAATTTCTGAAACTGTTAGGCCACATGGCATCCCTTAATACACATGCTTCCTTTGGCAAGACTACACATGTGCAAAATTCAGTGGATACTGACAAATCTATGGAACTAACATTCCCAGCCCTTGGGTGTGCCCCTCCCACTCCTCCCTTGCTTAGAGGGAGATCCAGTGGTGGATATCTGCAATATAGATCCAACCCAGGGCTCCACCTTCAGACCCTAGCTCCACTTCAATGCGTTTACACAAATTCTTTGGACCTAGGATGGGTGGCAGTGTTGCACACAAATCAACAACACCTCTCTGTGCAAGGCAAATGGTCCACTCTAAGAGTAAACCACATCAGCATCAAGGCAATGAGAGCCTTGCTGTTAGCCCCACTAACATTCCAACGCTCTATCCTGCCAAGAAGCTTAAAGGTAATCGCAGACAACATGACAGTTCTGTGATACATAAACAAGGACCAGGTCATACCCTCTATGCAGACTTTCCATTCAGATTTGGAATCTAGCAGACTCCCTCAGCGGGCAGCATGAACCACTTTCAGTGGTGCGTGAGGGCAGAATGAACCACTTTCTGTGGTTTGTTTGAGTCTTTCGGCTTTTCCCGGTTAGCGGTCGCCACAGTGGAACTCCGGTCCGCTAATGATTGGCAGTTGATTTTTACGTACCAGCTTGCCAGGCCTGACGCACTACCTTCAACGAAGGTACGCCCATTCACGCATGTCTCCACACAGAAGACGCTCTAGCTGAGAATTGAACCGGACCAGAGTACACCTGTTGACCATGTATATCCCCTCTCAACAGAATGTGATGGCAGACACACAGCAGAACCTCAGCCCCCTCTCACAAATGGATGCTACAGAGGGAGGTTTTCCTAGACCTGATACACAGGTGAAGTATTCCACAAGCAGACCTCTTTGCCTCCCCAGACAACAGGCAGATGCCCAGCTTCTGCACAAGGAACCCACACTCACAAGCGTGGAAAGTGGATGCCTTATCCTTTTCATGGGAAAGGGGGGTTCCTGTATGCCTTCCCCCTTTCACTCTGATCCAGAAAGTCCTCCTGAAAATTCAGAGGGACAAACCAAAAATCCTGCTGGTGACCCCCTTTTGGCCAAGACAGCATTGATTTCCTCTCCTTTTTTCTCTAGCCAAGGGCAGTCACCACAGGTTACCCCACCTGATAGACCTGCTTACACAGAACAAAGGGTCTCTGCTACATCCGTAGGTGAACAATCTAAAACTGACCTTATGGGTGATAGAATCCTGATCCCTTACAGACACCTTTACTCTGAGGACTTGCTTAATGTTCTGCAGGAGACCAGAAAACCCAGCAGTAGGAGAAACTATGTGGCTAAATGGCTCAGATTCTCCATTTGGTGTCATAGGAACAAACAGGACCCCCTCACTACCTCCATCCCTAGGGTCCTGTCCTACTTGTTTGAGCTACTTCAAACAGGACTGACATATTCTTCGATCAAAGTCCACTTGTCTGCCATCTCTGCCTGCCTGCCCATTTCACCTCCCCTGGCATCCAGACTGGAAGTCCTACTCTTTCAGAGGAGTCCTCCACATCAAACTCCCACGGAAAGCCATCCTTTCGCCGTGGGATCTAAACTTTGTATTAGAAAAGCTAACACCGTCTCCTTTTGAACCTGCACATTCTGCTTCTCTGAAAATTTGTACATTCAAAACAGTTATGCTTGTTGCTCTCATATCCGCCAGGAGGGTTTCGGAGATCCAAGCCCTGATTGCCACATCCCCCTACCTAGTCTTTCACAGGGACAGAGTGGTGCTCAGGACCAACCCCTACTTCATGCAAAAGGTAGTTAATGAACTCTCGTATCAAACCATTAACTTACCTGTCTTCTACCCCCATCCTCAAAATGCTTCGGAGAGGACCCTTCATTCTCTGGAGGTGCACAGACAACCAGGATATTACCTAGACAAAACCAAAGACATCAGGAAATCAGAACAGTTGTTTCCTTCTATCCCAGAGCACTAGGGAAAGCGATATGTAAGCAAACCATTGCCTTATGGATCTCCAAGTCCATCTCCTTCTGCTACTTCCACCATGGAAATATCTTACAGGGCAGTATCAAACCACATTCCACCAGAGCAGATGCCTTTTCTGCCGTTTTTCAAAGGCATTGATTCCCCTTCTATTTTAGAGGCAGCCACTTGGACCTCAGTACACACCTTCACCAAATACTACAAGCTGGACATGGCATCCCGTGCTAGAGCCGGTTTTGCCAGAACTATCCTACAGGGTCTTTTGGACCTCAGAAACCCTTCCTTCTCCCTGGATCATACTTAAAGCTCTGGTATTCTCCCTACTGTTATAAATACTGCAACATCAGAATAAGACATATAGTAGTTGTGTAAGACCTTACCATAACTATAGATGTTCTTCTCTTCTATGTTGCAGTATTCAGTCCCACCCTCCTACACCCTGTTTCTTGCTTCTGCTATAGCAGGTATTTTATGAACACCTGTGGCCATCTTCTTCCCCAAGTCTCTACCTACATAGCCTTATTACTGCCCTGGCTCTAGCAGGCATGTAAGTCTAAGGGTCTCAGTTAGGACCCTCCTGAAAAACCTAACTGGCACTAGAATATGCAGCAGAAACTATTCTGAGGAGGGTATGTGCAGACGTCACCTTTATACCTAATGGCAGTTTATGGCCCTCATAGCCGACATCACACACACCCTCCAAGACAAAGAGTTTGGTATACTGGCTGGATGGTGGCGCTGCAGGCAGCTACTCCCTACTGTTATGAATACTGCAACATAGAAGACAAGGACATCTGTGGTTATGGTAAGATCCTATAGGTTCATAGGTAGGTACTAGGCTATCTGCCCAAGGGCCTAAGTAAGCCTAGCCAACAAGGTTCCCTGGCTTACATCACCCAAGAAAGTTATCTTCCTGTGCCCAAATCGAGAAGAGAGACAGAAGTGATCCCTGGGGTGTATTTCCTATTTCCCATCCACTCATCAAGATTTTTCTTGAAGAGTGCTAATGAGGAACTTTACTTGACATAGATGGGTAGCTTGTTTGAGTATAGGAAGTCTGGGACAGGAATCTATCCCTCTAGCATGTCCTGTTTATTGTGGTGACAAGGTTTAGGTCCCTAGAATGTGTAGCTTGAAGGGATTGGGATTTCTGTAGGTGTAGCATGTCCAACAGCTCTGGTTTTAACATAGCTTTTTATGTTAGGCAGAGATCTCCCCGGAGTAGGCGATATGCTACAGAGTAAAGCTGGAGCTTTTTGAGACTGTCAGTGTAGGGCATCTGTTTGAAGCCAGTAATCCTTTTTGTGAAGTCCTTCTGTGGCCTTTCCAGCTGCTGCAGATGTCTTGAGGTACATTCCAAAAGGGGCGTTGTACGCTATAATGGATCTAACGAGTGCCTTGTAGAGGGGAACAATTACTTCTTTTTTTTTCAGGATGAGAACCCTTTTGTGATGAGGTGTGCCACATAGAAGGATTTCCTGACTACTATGGCGATGTGATTATCAAAGGAGGACTACTGTCCACCTGTGTCCCAAGGTCTCATCACACATTCGGCGTTAAGTAGACTGCCGATGTTCTTCATCTCACATTGCTGCAGTCCTTACACTTGGGTAGTCCGCTGTCCTCGGTCGGCCCGAATATCAAAGTATAAGGCTGACGTCTGTCAAGGCGCATTTGACTGACATCAAGACGTCAGGGTACAAATGCGCATGACCGACGTCATATCCTCAGTCTTTTTTGCCGCATGGTCCGATGCAGAAGCAGTATTGCAAGTGCCGGTTGGCGTTCTGAAATTTTTCGATTTCGGAGTTTCAGACCGAGTCAAAGTTGGCTAAGTACCCCGTTGGGGAATATTTTGGTTTTTTCTTGCCTCAGTGGTTTACCGGATGTCAGAAAAGTGAATAATTGTATTTCTTGTGGGAAACAGATACCGCATAGAGACTATCATACTTTGTGTATTCCTTGTTTAGGGCCTGAGCACGACGTTGTTGGGTGTCGCTCTTGTGCTAGATTCAATAAGCGCACTATAAAGAGGAGATTAGATTGTGCCAGGTTAGTCTTCGGGAAGTGGTGCAATTATAAAATGCCGTCGGATGCTCCGACGCCCGCTTCTTCGAAGAAGCGCAAGGACAAAGCAGTGAAGCCTAGGTTAGAAGAACCGTCCGTACCGGACGCCGGTTCTTTAGAGGTGTCGGTGGAGCCGGTGGTTCCACCGGAGGTTTCCTTGGGATTCCAGCGAGAGACCTTGTTATTGCAGGATGTGGCCTCTCAGGAGGCAGGCCAGGGTGATGGGGCTTCTCAGGTTACTATACTCCCCTCCCTGCCTAGGGTGGTTAGGCCCTCTCCTTCTGTTTCCAAGGCTTCTCCTAGAGGCAGGCCAGGTTTAGCTTCAGTTGGTGTCACCCCTAGTTCTTCTGGAACAGTGCCCAAGAAGCATATGCTTAAAATGGCAGAAGATTTGATTACTCTGATTAGGGGTTCTTTGCCCCCTCCTGATAAGAGACCTAGGGTGGAGCCTGAGCTAGGGAGTTTTGAGCAGGCTTCGGATGTTTCAGAGTCTTCGGCTGAAGACTTGCAGGAGTACTCTCCTTATTCTGATTCTGATGTGGATGATTCTACTCCTTCTGCTTCTCCTCCTGAGGATTTTTCTTTTCAGAAACTCTTCATTCCATGAGGGAGCATTTTAAGTGGGAAGGTCAGGACTTCTCTGATTCCAGGAAAAGGCTTAGGGAATTTTTGTTTTACCCCAACATAGGCCTTTGGCTATACCTCCTGTTTTGGATGTAGTAGAAGATGTTTTACAGAGGCTTCTCTTAATCCTGATTCTTTGCCTCCTGCTCCTGTTAAACCGGATAGGTATTACAGGGTGCCTGAGGTTCATAAGTATCTTTTTAAGAGTCCGAGGGCGGACCCAGAAACCGTTAGCCAGGGGCCTAAAGGTGTTAAGGCTTCTGTTGTCAAGAACCCGGTTCCTGCAGATAAAGAAGCCAGGGCCTTGGATAGATGGGGAAAGAAAGTTTATACTTCTTCCACTCTAGCTATGAGGGCTTTGAATTGCCAGTTTCACATGTTAAAATACCAAAACTATCTCCTTTCACAGTTGAAGTCTAAGGTTGATGCTCTGGTGGAAGGTATTGATTGTAAAGAGTTACAAGATTTAGTACATGTTTCTGAACAGGTGGGTAAGCATTCTTTGCAATGTGGTTTTGATGCTGTACAGGCCTCGTCTAGGGTGGCTGCCACTGGGTCAGTTCTTCGCAGGCACGCCTGGCTGAGGGATCAAAATTTATCTGATCATGTTAAAACAAGGATTTTAGATGCTCCTTTACAATCTGATGTGTTGTTTGGTTCTCCTGTTGAGGCAGTTTTAAAGAAAATGGAAGACAAGGCTAAGTCTATGCAGACTGTTAAAGATTTTTTGCAGGTTCAGCCTCCAAAGTTTAGCAGAAATTGGCCTGCTAAAGGGTGGACGTATCCTTCTTATGATTCCCAGTCTAGGGGTAGATCTAGACGTGGTAGGGGCAGAGCTCAGGGCTCTTTCAGGCCTAGAACAGGGAGTTCACCTGCACAGTCTTCAGGTGAGGGCAGGGGTCAGTCCTTTCGTAAACAGACCCAATGACCTACCTTTTCAGCTGCCAGAGCCTTCTCGTCTGGCAGCACCTTTGGGAGGAAGGTTGGCACTTTTCAAAGAAAATTGGAGTTTAATTACCCAAGACAGATGGGTATTGGATATCATACACCAAGGTTACAGGTTTTATTTCCATACCTTGCCTCCTTTCAGAGGCATGCCAGACGCTCCTCCGCAACAAAGAATAGAGGCTCACAAGCAAATTTCTCTGTTACTTCAACTAGGGCCATACAGCCGGTCCCTCTGCCAGAAGTGGGCCTAGGATTTTATTCTCGCCTGTTCCTAGTACCAAAGAAGGGGAACACGTGGAGACCAATTTTGGATTTATCTATCCTCAACACTTATCTGGACATTCCCAAGTTCAAAATGTTGACGTTACAACAGCTTTTACCTCTGCTGGGCAAAGATCATTGGATGGTAACTTTGGATCTCAAGGAGGCTTACCTTCATGTTCCTATCAGACTAAGTTGCAGGAAATATCTGCGTTTTCGAGCTGGGACTTCTCACTATCAGTTCTCTGCATTGCCCTTTGGCTTATCTACTGCGCCCAGAGTGTTCACGAAGGTTCTGGCTCCAGTGATAGCTTTCTTCAGGCTAAAAGGAATACAGATCTATCCTTATTTGGACGACTGCCTGATTCTGGCTCAAGGAAGGGAAGAGCTTCTTCATCATTTGGAATATGTGATAGCAGTGCTAAGATGCCTAGGGTATTCTGTGAACGAAATAAAGTCCAGTCTAGTACCCTCTCAGGACATGTGCTTTCTGGGTGTAAGACTGAATACAGCATCCCAGATGGCCTTTTTAACCCCGGACAAACAAAAGAGTCTTTCCCTTTACTTCCATCAACTATCTCATCAGTCCGGGCTGACTGCAAGGACAGTCCTTCAAGCCTTAGGGTTCATGGCATCTTGTATTCTGGTGCTTCCCAATGCCAAACTGCATATGAGGAAGCTGCAATGGTATCTCAAAAATGTATGGACTCAGCACTGCCAGGATCTGGACACTGTCATTCAAATAATACCTTGCATTCAAAAGGAATTTTTGTGGTGGGCTCAGGAATGTCACCTAAACAAGGGACTCTCTGTGACCCGCCAGAGGCGAGTCAGATTTTAACGACAGATGCCTCAGACAAAGCTTGGGGAGCTCATCTAAATGGAAAGTGGATACAAGACAAGTGGCCTGCCAGACTACAACATCTACATATCAACCTGAAGGAGATGTTAGCAGTCCAGTTTGCATTAATAGCTTTCAAGGATTTACTTCTTCCAGGGCAGGTGTTGATTCTAACAGACAACACAACTGTCATGTGGTACATCAACAAGCAAGGGGGAACGATTCTTATCCTCTATGCAGGCAAGCAATGATTTTGTGGGAGACTGCTCTCAGTTTACAGCTCAATCTTCAGGCAAGGTTTCTGCCAGGAGCACAGAACTCCTTAGCAGATGTGTTGAGCAGACGAATTATGGATCCCCACGAGTGGAAATTGGATCCTCATGTATTTCAGAAATTGACAGTGTCATGGGGAACTCCAGACATAGATCTGTTCGCTTCTCCACTAAACCATCAGCTGCCAAAGTTTTGCACAAAAAGGTTTCATCCCACAGCTTGGAAAGTGGATGCTCTTTCTTTCAATTGGAGCAATCTTCACGTGTATGCCTTTCCTCCTCTGCCTCTCCTCCCAAAGGTACTTCTAAAGGTCAGACAGGACAAGCCAAGGATGATTTTAATAGCTCCAGATTGGCCTCGACAGCACTGGTACCCATTACTGAGAAGTCTGGTACGGAAGCCTCCATGACCTTTGCCTTCGATTCCACACCTGTTGTCACAGGAGGACAGCCATTTGCTCAATGTCAAACTTCACTCTCTTCACCTAACAGCCTGGCATATTCTGTTTTGAACCATAGAGGGTCTCAACTTCCACAACAAGTTTTGAATGTGATTTTGGAAGCTAGAAGGCCTAGTACAAGGAAAGTGTACGCAGATAAATGGAAGAGATTTTTATTTTGGAGTGCAGCGAAGGATTTTGATGTTTCTGAGCCTAATTTAAGTGTGGCTCTTCAATATCTTACTGAGTTACTGGACAAAGGTTTGTCCTTCTCTTCTATTAAGGTTCATGCTGCAGCAATTTCAGCTCACTATGAATGTGACCCTCCATTGTTTTCTCATCCTTTGTTCAAGCAATTTCTTAGAGGGGCAAAGAATATAAGACCCCCGAGAGCTCCTACTCCTGCTTGGGATCTCAATTTTGTGTTGGAGAAACTCACTCTACAACCTTTTGAGCCTGCAGCTACTTCTGAGTTGAAATATTTATCATGGAAGACTGCCTTTTTGTTGGCCATTACCTCTGCAAGAAGGGTTTCTGAATTACAGGCCCTTATGGCGGTTGAGCCTTTCTTGATTTTCCATAAGGATAGGGTATCTTTGCGTACTAATCCTTCCTTTATGCCTAAGGTGGTTTCTAGTGTGGCTTTAAACCAAACTATTCATTTGCCTACTTTTTATGCAAATCCCCAAAATAAAGGGGAAAAGATTTTGCACACTTTAGATGTACACAGGCAGTTGCGATATTATTTGGACAGAACTAAAGGGTTCAGGCAGTTTGTTTCTTTTGCTTTGAGTTCTCAGGGCAAGCCTGTGTCAAAACAAACTATTTCTAAGTGGATTGGGTTTTGCATTGCTTTCTGTTATTCCCATCATGGCAAGGAGATTCCAGCTGGGATTAGGCCTCATTCCACTAGGGCTACTGCCACTTCGACAGCCTTTTTGAGGGGAGTGGCAACCAAGGATATTTTGGAGGCAGCTACTTGGAGTTCAGTGCATACTTTCTCTAGGCATTATCACCTGCCACTTTACTCTAAATCCAGGGCTGGTTTTGCCACTGCTGTTTTGCAGGGCATTTTGGCAGCTCCTGCTTCCTTGTAGTTTGGCCATCCTCCCTTACCTCTGCTTTGGGATTCTACCCAAGTGTAAGGACTGCAGCAATGTGAGATGAAGAACATAGTACAGTTTTGTACCTACCATAAATGTAGATGTTCAAGATCCACATTGCTGCAGTCCAATTCTACTCCCTCCTTCCCTCTGTAGTTAGAGGTGGTTGTGTGGGTTGGGTTGTAAATATTGTGTATATTGTATATATTGTACATATAATTAGTGCAAGGGTGGTTGGTTGTTTGTTTGCTGTCTTTTGGTTTTGACCTTTATTTTTAGGGTCTTCTGACATCTGGGGCAAGAAAAGACTGAGGATATGACGTCGGTCATGCGCATTTGTACCCTGACGTCTTGATGTCAGTCAAATGCGCCTTGACCGACGTCAGCCTTATACTTTGATATTCGGGCCGACCGAGGACAGCGGACTACCCAAGTGTAAGGACTGCAGCAATGTGGATCTTCGAACATCTACATTTATGGTAGGTACAAAACTGTACTTTTTGTGTGGTAGTTCATGGGTACAGAGTTTTTACCAAAGGGGATGACAGTGCACTTTTTGGCATTGAGCTTGAGACCATGCCTCTGACACCAGACATCTGTCTCAGTGAGGCCCTTCTGTAGGATTTCCACATAATTTGGGGACTCGACTATGGCTCCTAGTTTGCAGTCATCTGCGAACTTAGTTAGCCAGAGGCCTTCTGTGTTAACCTGTACTTCAGAGAAGTAGAAAACAAACAGGAGAGGTCCCAGGACTGAACCCTGTGGTACTTCACTTGTCACTGGTTTGAAGTTAGATTTGTAGTCTGCAACGTTTACAGTGTGGATTCTGTCAGTGAGCCAGTTGTCAACCCATCTTGTGATGTAGGGATTTATACCTAATTTAGTGAATTCAGCTATAATTCCAGAATGGGGGGATGGTGTTGAAAGCCTTGGCAAGGTCAAGATAGGCTGTGTGAACCATCTTACCCTAGTCTACGGCTTTGGTGATTGCCTCAAATAAGTCAATCAGGTTCATAAGGCATGATCTGTCTTTCACAAACCCGAACTGGGTGGGGTCCAGAGTTTGGAGGTTACCCATGTCTTTGAGTTCCATGATATGTTCCATGGCCTTGCAGACCAGGTTCGTCAGGCTAATAGGGCTATAGTTCCCAGGATCAGTGGTGGCTCCCCCTTTTGTTGAGTGAGTTAACTGTTGCTGTGTGCCATTCAATGGGCACAAAGCCTGATGTGAGACCATGTTTGAACATGGTGCTTAGGTGGGGCGCCAGTTCATTCTGAAGTTCGTGTAAAATGCAGCCTAGGATGTTGTCCGATCCCATGGATGCTGTGTTTTTGGTTTTAGAGAGTGCAGCTTTTACCTGCATAGATGTGATTACGGGGACTCTGCATTCTTTCTGTATAGATATGGGCTGTTTAGGGGGTTAGAGTGGGGGGGGTAAAGTTGGCACTGAACCCTATCTTACCCCCCCCCCCCCCCCGAGTGGACCTTCTCACACAGGACAAGGGATCTCAAATCCACCCACAGTTGCAGTCTCTTCACCTCACCCTATGGGTGATGGGATTCTGATCCCTTTCAGACACCTTTGGAGTGAGGGTGTGCTCACTGTCCTGCAGGAGGCCAGGAAACCAAATACCAGGAAATCGTATCTGTCTTAAGTGGAAGAGATTCTCCATATGGTGTCTCAAAAGGCAGTTGGATCCGTTGCAAAGCGAGACTCCTCTAGGACTGTCTTACCTGTGTGAACTATTGCTGACAGGGTTAGCATTCTCATACATTAAGACCCATTTGTCTGCCATTTCTGCATGTCATCCCCTGCATCCCTCCTTAGGTTCCAGACTTCCTGCAATGCTGTTTAAGGGAGTTCTTCATCTCACACCACAAGGAAGCCCTCTCCCCCTCCATGAGATCTGAACTATGTTTAGAGAAGCTCACACTCCGCCCATTAGAGCCAGCTGCTAAAGCTTCCTTAAAACACTGCACATGGAAGACTGCCCCCCCCCCCCCCCAGTGGCCTTGACCTCAGCTAGGACAGTGTCTGAGTTGCAAGTCCTCATGTTTATTCCTCCCTTCCTAGTATTCCACACAGGGTTACTCTTACAACTTAACCCTTCCTTCATGCCCAAGGTGGTTAATGACCTTTTCTTAAATCAAGCCATCCACCTACCCACCATCTTCCCTATTCTGCAAGGAGACAGTGAGGGAGTACTTTGTTCCCTAGATGTGCACAGGCAATTCAGATTCTATCTGCACAAGACCAGGTCTGTCAGGCTGACTGCTCAACTGTTTGTCTCCTTCCACCCCAAGGCCCTAGGGAAGGCAGTATCCAAACAGTTTCAACATTGATTTCCAAAGCCATTATCTTTTGCTACAAACACCATGGGAAAATCCCTGCAAGGTACTGTCAAAGCACATTCCACCAGAGCAATGGCTTCCTCTGGGGCTTTCTTCAGGGGTTTAGACATTTCCACTGTACTTGAAGCAGCCACTTGGTCTTTTGTGCAGACCTTCACCAAACATTGCAAGTTAGACCACATCTCTAGGGCTAGAGCTGGATTTGCCAGGGCTATCCTCCATGGATTCCTAGAGAATTCTACTAGGCTACCTCCCCCTTCCTCACACTGAGCTTTGGCACTCATCCATATGTTCAGTATACTGCAACATAGGATTAGAAGAAAATGGAAAAGTTCTGTAAAATCTTAGCATAACCATAGATGTTCTTCTCTTCCATGTTGCAGCATTCCTTCCCTCCCACCTGCCCCTCCTGGTATATGGCAATTCCCTTTTTGGATGGCACAGGACTGGCATTACCCTTAGAAGGGCAGGTTCCAACTGGGGTGCTCAATTCTTAGGGCTGGTGAGTGCAAACGTCACTTTTATGGCCCATGCTCTATTAGCCATGTCAGACATCCCACACACCATACAGTGACTGAAATCTTTTTGAACCAGGGGTCTTGAGAGAGGTTCTCAGGTAGACCCTTTCAGCAGTCCTGAGGGATTGCCCGACTGCTAGTCTCTGGAGGCAGTCTGGGGAGGGGCATCTGTCACTGCACCCAACAGCTTGGGAGTCCATAATGAACAATCATTGGGTGCTGCAAATCATTTCCAGAGGTTACTCTACCCCCTTTCTTCATCCTCCCTCTGCAGAAACCCCTCCCAGACATTCCACCCAGTCAGTGGGAGAAGGCAGCCATAGAAATCTCCAGGGTGCTCTCAGAATGAGTCATTCAGTTCATTCCCCCCCCCCCCAGACCAGTCCGTATCAAGCATTTATTCCAGATTCTTTAGTGCCAAAGAAAATGGGGGACTTAAAACCTATTCTTGATCTTTCTACTCTGAGCCTGTTGCCAAGACAAAGTTTTGGATGGTCACTTCAGTCCATTCTGCCCTTCCTGCAGATGAACAACTGGATGTGCTTGGTGGACCTTCAGGATGGGTACTATCACATCGAGATGAACAGATGCTCCCGAGGATTCCTTCACTTCCAGTGGAAGCCAGTCATTTTCAGTTCAGAGTGCTCCCCTTTGGGCCCCCTCCCCCCGGGTGTTTACCAAAGTGATTGCAGTAGTGGCGGCTCGCCTGCGACTGCAGGGATTTCAAGTCTTTCCTTACCTGGACGATTGGCTCCTTTCCATTCCCTCCGGGCATCGACTGATTCAGGCCAGAGATTGCCTTCTCCATCTAGCTCTGTCCCTGGACATCATGGTAAATCTTGCCAAGTCGCAAATTGCACCTGTTCAGATATTGGAATACATCGGGGCATGGTTGGATACTACACAGGGCAGGTTGTTTCTGCCCTCAGCCAGGTTATTATGCATCACATACATTACATTCTACAAACCCAACTTCCCCCAGCAGGTATGGTTATTTGGGCATTGGAGACTATGGCATCCACGACCACCTTTCTCCCAACAGCACGCCTCCACATGAGGGTTCTTCAGTGGACCTTAGCGGTTCATTCGTCCCCTTTCACTCTCTCCTTGTTGAATTCTGTTCGGTTGTTTTGAGTTTACCTGGACACTCTTCTGTGGTGGCTTCAGTTCCTGGACCTTCTGGGATGCCCTTTTGTTTCTTCCCTTGCTATCATGGTGACCATGGCAGCCTCCCTGTTTGGGTGTGGGGAAGGACGGTCCAAGGCACATAATCTTCCCTAGAGACTAGTCTACATGTCAGTGTCCTGGAGATGGGTGGTGCATTTGGCGTTGCTAGCTCTCCACACCTTTCACCCAACTGGGACGATTGCCATCCAGACGGACAATGTCTGTGGTCTGGTACATCAACAAACAGGAGGAACCAAACCTTACCTTGTCTGTTGCTAGGCCATGAGGTTGTGGGAGTGGGCAGTATCCTCCAATCATTTTCTGGTGGCAGTGCACATTCCTGGGAAGTCCAACATTCTAGCGGACAGGCTGAGCAGATCTGTTCTGCTAATGAGTGGTCTCTGAATCTGTCAGTAGCGGACATGATCTTCCTAAGGTGGGGTCATCGTTGCTGCGATCTCTTCACCTTTCCTTCCAACACTAAGTGCAGCGAGTATTTCGCTCGTATCCCCCCTCTGGTGGAGTCTCCCAGGAACACTCTAATCCATGCTTGGCCCTCTGGTCTGCTGTATGCTTATTTTCGTCTGCCTTGGATTCCCAAGTTAATCCAGAAAGCAAGATGGCTGGGGAGCTCAGTCATCCTTATTGCCACATTCTGGCCTCCTCAAGTTTGGTTCCCCACTCTGTGGTCTCATCTGTGTGTCCTCCCTGGACTCTGAATCTGGTTCCGGATCTGCTCACACAGCAATCGGGGGTTCCTCATCTGGAGTTAGCCAGCCTGAAGCTCACTACCTGGCTGCTCCTTTTTCCAGGACTCCCAGGCTCTCTTCTCTGTAAAAAAAAAAAAAAAAAAAAAAAAAAAAAGATCCTGATTGTGTCCCACAAGACTTCTACCAGGAAGATTTACTCTAGCAAATAGAAAAGTTTTTCAACCTGGGCTTGTCAGCATGACCTGGATCCTTTTACAGTGCCAGTCCCCTGCCAGTCTGGATTTTTTAGCCCATATTTTTAATAATGGTGCTAGTTTTTCTACTGTTAAATTTTATTTGGCAGCTATCTAATTTAGATGTGGGTGTAAATTCAGTTTCCTTAGCTTTGTCAAAGCTCTGTAAGGCCTTTTTGAAAGGTACCTTTATTCTCAGGCCTCTGTTTAAGGATCACACTCCTCCTTGGGGTCTAACATTTGTGTTACAGGCCCTGGTTTCTCCCCTGTTTGAACCAGCTGCCTCAGTTGATTTGCAATTTTTATCTTGAAGACTGCCTTTTTGGTGGTGGTTACCTTGGCCAAGAGGGTTTTTGAACTTCCAAGCATCCTGTATTAAGCCCCCTTATTTGGTCTTTCTTAAAGACTGTGTCCCTTCGCACTAGCCCATCCTTCTTGCCGAAGGTGGCTTCTGAATTGAGTATTAACCAGGTTATTAGTTTGCCAGTGTTCTTCCCAAATTTCCAAAATAAGGTGCAGTACAAATTGCATTTACTTGATTTACACAGGCAGCTGCATTTCTGTCTGTATAGAACCAAAGATTTGTGAAAATCAGATCCTCTTAGTTTCGTTCTCTAAGCCTCATTTGGGAAAGCCTGTTTCTAAAGTTACTCTTGCTCATTAGATTTCGGAGTGTATTTCTTTGGCCTGTCGGTCCAAAGGTTTGTACCCACCAGCCCAGTCTGTGCCCATTCCACCAGCTCAGTCTGTGGCCTTTTGGTCAAGGGTTCCTATTGATGATATTTGTTCTGCTGCTACTTGGTCTTTATCACATACCTTAATTTCCCATTACAAACTGGATCTTCTTTCCAGGAGCAGAGCATCCTTTGACTCGGCTGTGATATTGGAATATCCTTCCATGAGGACCTCCCAGTGTTATAGTAGCTAGGGACTCAGTCCCACAGGTTGAAGATCAAATGAAAACAACTTCAGATAAACTAGTTATGTACTTACCATAATGTTCCATCTGAGCTGTTGCTTTTCATTTCTCTTAAACTGCCCCTCCCTCCTTCCCCTTGCCTTTTTTTGGGCTGTGTAGTGGACTGGACAGAAGCAGCTGTTGGTTTTCTTAGTTTAAGCTGAATGTGTGTGTGTGTGTACTTGAGCTGAATGTGTGTGTGTGTGTGTGTTGCTGCCCTTTTTTGGTCAGGGATAAAAAGGGTTTATGCTGTAAGAGGGTTGGTGCTGTTCTGCAACAAACTCAAGGGAAGGAGGGAGAGCAGGGCATTATAGGTAGGGGAGGAGCTTGGATTTTGGATCTGATGCTGGAGTATAAGGCCGAGTCAGATACGTGCTGGATCAGAGTCCCACAGATTGAAGACAAATGAAAAGTAAAAACTCAGATGGAATGTTAACTAGTTTTTGTAACTAAAGTTTTAACTAACAGTGCATTAAAATAGGACATGACATGAAATGCATTTTTATTAATTTTTTTCCAGAAACTTTTAAATAGAATACTGTAACTTTTATAATGAATACATCTAAGTTCCATACAACATAAAGATTAGATATTTACTGAACAAATATTTACTTTAGCGTGGTGGTGTGATGCTGTGATCTGTTCCTAGGCTTTGCGTCGGATTGGAGGTGCTCCACCTGTTAAGACCCATGTAGACTGTTTGACATCACAGAAGCTTATCCGCTTACCAGGTAGGTGACTTGAAATAGTTTACTGCATGTGCAAATTGCCCAGACACATCATTACTTCCACTGCCTGTCCTTAACTGTTCAGTTGGGGGTTTGCCTGTCTGCTTATATGAAAAGCAAGCGTAAACATCAAGCTTTGTATTTAACTTCCTTGGTCAGCAGTAGCTTGAGTGGAAGTAGTAAACTAGGTGCAGATGTTGTAGAGGTGGAGTCATCTATCTGTAAAAGACTAGGCATACTAAGGAGAGCGTTAATGGCATATGCTACTCCAGCAAAATATGTTTCTTGTTTGTAAGCTTTAATGATTGTAATGCTCTTTCATGTCTTTGTAGTAATTATTGTATTTCAAATTGCGTAGCTAAATGCCCAAAGTATTTCTGCAAAGTATAATTTGCTATATGGATTGTTGATATTCAGTATGATTACTTTTTATCTGACTCTTGAGTGTGTAATGGAGGGGAATAGGACTTAAGCATGACAATTCTGAGATGCTGAGAGAATTGGTGGTGTTAACAATAGTGATAACAAGTAATGTGTTGTGGATGAAAAATCAGATTGCTTTATATAAGATCTTAACATCTATTATAATTCTGTGAAAAAACTCCTGCATTCTTAAAAGGCATGTACTTCCCTTCAGGCAGAATCCTAAAATATCTGTTTTACAATATGTGTATCTGTATTTGGAACATGATGCTAGATGGTAATAACCGAAGATTGAGATCAGATGGCTTGAGGTGGATATTAGTATTTTGATAAATTTGCAATCCTAGCTCTCTTGCAGTATTTAATGCAGTCACGTGGATTTTCAAAGTCTTGCCATTGCTGTGTGCAGGACTGAATTTTTCTTGAGTTTAAATTTAGTTAATTGTGAGGTTTCATCCAAGACTCTGTGACCAAAAATATGTGGAATACAAATCGAATGAGGTTTAATAAGACAGTTTTTCAAAGACGTTGCTGGCTTAACGTCAGAACTATATAGTAATTTTTCAGCTTGATAGGCTCAGTTTTTGTCACGTCAGGTAATAGTTAAAGAATCTTGACACCTATTCTGCAAGTCATATTTTATATGTGGTAGCACTACAGAAACCACGTAAAAACATTTTTAGCAATTTTTTTGCCGCTGATGCACGTCCGTTATTAGCCCCTTCTGGCCAGTCAAAACTGTCCCTTTCTTGTCACAGCTGGGGAGGAGCCATAATTTAGGCAGCCATTAGGTGTTTTTAAGCTAACATTTCCTCTGTGCGCCTTAGGCTTATGTGAGTTAAGGGGGGGGCATGTCGTGGACTGTGCTGTTTATTCCTCACTTCCAGAAAGAACATTGCCAGCCGTAGCCCTGATCTTAGCTCCTCAGACATCTAACAAAGGAATTTGCACCCCTGTGTACTTCATGCCTGCAAACCCATTCCTACCCCCAGAAGAGGTGAGTGGGCCCAACCTCTTCAGTCTTCTCCATTCCTACCTGACTCTTGCATTGTTGGGCCTACTGATTGAGTGATCGACAGTTGCTTACAGATAGTGCTCCATTACTCTGTGCCACAGGGCCATGCTTTTGTTTAGTGAAGGGTGGTGTGTTGCAAAGGTCCTCTTTGAAATTAAAACCAAATTATAAAGGGTATTGAAAAGCAGGCATACAGATAATTATAATAAAACTTTATAAAGACAAAATTTTAAGCTAAACTATTTGTGTAGTCTAAAGGTAATTCTTCAGAACTTTTGTGGTAAAATTTAAAGTATATGATGGGTAAAAGAAAGTAAAAAAGAAAAGAAAGTTGACTGTAGAAGAACAGAGGATAGTAGACCTCTTACTGATACTTAAGAATGGGCCTACTACAAGCACCCGAGTCCTAGGCACTCAAGTACTATCGCTGAGCCATGGATTTTGGTGCTTTACAGTTGGTACTCGTGGCTCTTTGCACCTGAACTCGACTCCATGTTTGGCAGAGGTGTGGCAGCTCTACTCTCTCCTCATGGGTGCCTCATCTCATCTAAAGTGATTTCAGTAATGGGTAGAGTGGCAGCTGTGGGGAGAGGGAGTGCAGGTTAGGGTTTCAGGTAGTGAGGAGGAAGGGGGTTTAGGATTAGGGAGGGGGAAATATAGGTTTAGGGAGTGATCATGGACTTCAGGCTTGGAGAGCAACAGTAATGACTCTAGGGTTTGGGAAGGACGAGTGGAATTTTAGGCTTAGGGAGTGATTGGGGACTTGGGTTAGGGATGGGAGTACTATGGTTAGGGACCAGGTGTGAGTTTTTAAAATTAGAGTTAGGGCTTTGGTGAGCTTGTATAGTCCAGTAGGGTTGAGTGGGAGGGCTTGGTAATTCATTAGGATTGTGCTAGTGGGAGTTAGGGCACTTGCCATTCAGTGCCAGAGGCAAAGAACAAGTGTCATGAACTACTAGCACAAGAGCCCGTAAAGCCCTTAAATAAATCAGTGACAGCTTTAATTGCTCAGATTAATGTAATGTGGTTAGTGTGTGTTTTGAGCCATATACTGAAGCTGTGTTCAACTTTGCTTACTTTCTGTAACTTTTTTCTCAGCTTTTCCTGCAGACTATAAAGTCTGCTTTCAGCCAAACCCATTTGGCCCCCATATGTATGCTTTTCCTCAGTGAGGGCAAGAGCTGGTGAAGCAGTCATGCACACACAGCCCTAGTGGTGGTTTGTGCCCTTGTCAGCATCCATGTAGTGAAGGCATGTTTTAGTTTGGGTGTCCCAAACCCCTCCACTGGGTGGTGGACAGATGACCAGCATCACGACAGCCACTGTGTTCACCTGTTGAGTGCAGACTCCTGTGCACAGTAAAGACCACTGTGTTCATGGCTTTGTAACTCCTGGGTCATATGTGAGAAAAATCCCTCTTCCAAAGGTTTGTGGCATTGGCATTTACGGACTATTTTTCAGTCTTAGAAGCTCACAGCAAAGCCAGTGATAAAAATACAGTCCAGGCAGAAACTTCACAATCTAAGTAAAGTTCATGCAGCAGGTTTATTGAAGTAACAGTCCAACCTAACTCTAGCTCCTCAGCCAAACAGCCTTCTTGGAGTTAGTAAAACACAGTTACACATTATTAAATACTAAAAACAATTAAACCAGTAAATTAATTAACCAAAAGATACCTAATTACAGAAGATTTTTCCTCCTACATTCCCTGTTCAATCCAGCAGGTGTCAGTGCCATATTTCAAAAATAAAAAGTTTCCTTTAATAATTTATTAAGAGCAGAAGCATTTTCAGTTGTAAAATGTTCCAAAATGCATCCCTTCAAGTCAGAATAAATCCCCCCATGAACAGCATTATAATGTACTGCCAAAGGGCTTTCATTTTATTATTCCGAATATCTCTTGTGTGTCTCTGTAGTCTTAATCTAATATATCTTTTGGTTTCTCCTACATAGAAAAGACCACAAGAATACTTGAGGGCATATACCACCCCACTAGTATTTACACACACACTGTGCTATTGGGTTATACTGAACACCACTTTTTACTCTGGCAGAGAATACTATTCCTACCTGTCAATGAAGGTTGGCCAGTGCCAGCTGTTCACCCCCACCCTCCAGGCATTAGACTGGTGGGTTGAATTTCAGTCATCTGGGGTGTAATCAGAACTTTACTCCTGGACTACAAAACAACCAGGCATGGTATGCATTTTGAACAGATGTTTGAAATTTGGTAGGCCTGCGATAATGCAAAGATTGGGATTCATCCTTGGGGGAACATGGTAGTGGGGGACAGTATTGTGGTATCCCACAGGATTGGCGAGCTGGCATTATTTGCCTACTCTTACACTCCACTTCTCAGCTCCTCCAGTAAGTACCCAACATTCTAATCGAACTCTGTTCTTCTGGGTCATTGTCAGAGCTTTATCCCTCTTCATGGACCTGAGGAGTAACAGTTGATGTAGCTAGGGATGTAGGCTCTGGTATGTGCATGAGCAGAATGGCTTGGTTGCAACTGCATTTCCTGGAGGAGCAAATCAAGAAGCTGTGTCCTGAATGCCCACTTCATGGGGGAAGATGCTGTTATGTTAGGCTTCACTGGACTTGTAGGTAACTTGTAGAAAAAAGTTCATGCCATGGTGGAGGACTTTTGACTAACCCAATATGTAGCCTCTTTCTGTCCAGCACAGCTCCCAACAAAACACACTCTGGCAGAGTAAGGAATGTCCTTGAGCATCAGTTTCCTGCTCCTTCCCTGTGCTAGCTGGGTAATAAAAAGACAAGACCATCATTCTTAACAGTATCAGTTCTGACAACTATCTGGCCTCCTGAAGTGAAGAGGGGGCTGTTCTCCAGATTTTCCCCCAGCCTGGAGAAGCATCATCCACTCCTTAGTAGGCTTAGACTCTTCCAACCAAAGGAACCTGTTGTTCTCCTCAGAGCTCTTAAAACAGACCTAGTTTACCCATATGGGAAGATCCTGAGGAGGTGTTTCATTTAGAGCAAGGCAGGGGGTTCTGCTTTCACTTTTTCATATTCCGAAGGAAATGGGTGCTTTCTGTTGCATCTTGACCTTCATTGACTTTACTCTGCACATGGGTTATATAAGGTTGTAGGTGGTGATCATCAATGGGATGTGCTGCTACATCCACAGGGTGTATTGTTGGTGTTGCTGGGTTTGATGGATGCCTTTTGGGCATATCATTGACTGAAGGTTCACCCAAGGTAGTTATTTGGTTTGCTGTAAATGGCAGACGTTCCAACACAAGATGTTGCCATTTAGGTTTTCACCAGTACCCATTGTTTTCACCAAGATGTTGGCAGTGCAAGCGAAGTCTGTCCTTTTCTTTGTTCTCTTACATAAGGGGTTGCCTGGTAGTAGCCTTGAGCGAGTGCTCCCATGATTGTAGTCAGTTACATGACCAAACATTAGGAGAAATGCTGACTTTCTCAGAAGACTGCTTTTAAGGAGGTGGGACACTCAGTGGTAGTCCTTCCCAGAAAGTCATGGATTTGACAACCTGGTTAAGGATGCTCTTTGAGTGTCCAGGCTCGGACATTGATGTGACTTCAGGATTTAATGGCTGCAGTTAACTTTGTGGTGCCTTTTGTATATGTGAGTATAATGGAATCTGTGGTCTGTGGTATCTGTACCTGCATAGCCAACATGGGCGCTCAGATATTTTTTGCTGTTATCGGATCCGTGTTGTTGGAATGGTAAACATTTTCCACAAGTCCCACAGGTGAGCCTCATTCCTGTAGCAGAAATTTTTGGAAGTTCTTAATGTGCTTCACTTGCAGTTAAGGCACTCATCTCATCTTCTCCATAGTTCATTGACTGCAGTACCTCCAGGTGAAGGGGCACCCTTCAACCAGTTGAAACAACAGGGTGGGGGTGGGGTAGAAGTTGTAACTTTTGTTCAGAGATAAAATTTGCATTTGGCAGTAGGCCCTAAGTGCAAGGTATCACTCCGCATCCCAGGAGAGGTGAGAATGCTGGTGGACTTGGCACCACTGCTGTTCTGTGATCCATGTCTGGAGCTGAAGGTTCAGAAGCTGTGTGTGGCTTGGATTTCCCTGAAGTGGGAGCACTCCAGGCAGCAACCTCTTGACTGTTCAGTAATGCTGTGCTGCCTTTTTCTGCTTGATGAGGCTAGTCATGGGGAAAGAGTTTGTTCATGCACCCTTTTTTCATGACAGGAGTGATTCCTGCACTTGCTCCATGTGTTCCATTGATTATGTCCCTCATTGTAAAGTTCAGGCAAGAATAAGATTAAAGCTAGTTGTGATTGCAAGTGGTAGCAAGAAGGTTTTGGTTTTAGGCTTTCAGGTTCATGTCAACACTGAAAACTACCCTGTTTTTCAGCCAAAGTGAGGGTGGTGATTAATTCCAACTTAGGGTCAGGTTCCTGCTTTAAAACTCCTGATAACAGCTAGCTTTTCTGCAGGAGGTAAAGACATGTTTGAAGCTACAAGGAGGTCTTTCTACAAAGAAATTTGCTTTAACTACAAACAGATGCCCTGACTGAAATCAGTGTTGCAGTATTCCAAGCAGATGGGTTTTCATCGCTGACATCTGTCCAAAGTACCAAAGCATAAATGTTCCAAGAGACATATTTGTGACGTATAACCTCATCCTGTGAGCGTAGGTGTACATAAGCGGATGTATTAAAGTGAATCCTCAGACTGTGTAGCTGTCAGCCTGAACACAGGTCTTGCACCCATTGGTTTGCTCTTCACGTGGTTATTTGTATTGTAAGCTGCCTTTGATTCATACAGGTGCTTCCATTGGGGAACCTTCCTTGTTTAGACTGTGTTTTCTGTGATTTTGTTAGATGTCAGCTAGGAGGAGAAAGTGTGAGGGCGGTTGGTAGATACCCTACAAAGACCTCCATTCCCAGTGCCTTTTCTGCTTGGGCACAGAACACTATTTCCAGTCCTGTTCCATCTGCCAGTCCTTTGTAAATGAGATCTGCCCGATGTCTGAGCTGGCAACATACTACAGATGGATTCAAGGCTGTAGCTCCTCCCTTTCCCATGATGTCCCACTGCCCTCTAACCCCCAGATTTCATTTGCCATGTATTCTGTGAAGATGCGTTTTTTATTGCCTCTAGCTAGATAAGTGTTTCTTTAGATTTTCTTGCAACTAAGGTCTACTTGTTAGTGTAGTTTAGTGCTGTTAATCATTTTTTCTTGTAGGAAGTTTGCCTCCCTTTCCTTAGCTTAGGTTTTTGTTGTAGTTGGTGTGTGTTGGGTTTTGGCACCTTTTTTTTCTTGTAACCATTAGGGCTAGACTGTTATAGTTTGTTGGTGTATCTTTGTGGTTTAGTTTAGTTTTTTGAATTATGGCTGATAAAGCTGATAAACCATCAAGGTTCAAGAAATGCTTCTCATGCATTTGGAAGATGCCTAATTCTGACGCGCATGAGGAGTGCTTGTATTGCTTGGGAAGTCCACACCTGGAGATTGAATGTGACATTTATGCTGCATGGAGCGCCTCAACAAAGTTTTGCTAAAGGGTCTGGCTCATGGAGGACCCTTTGTCTCCCCCTCAAAGGCTTCCTGTTCAGATCCGAAGAGGAAGAACCCTTTCTTTCCAACCAGCTTCTTCCAAGAAACCACAGCTGTCTGATCCTAAGTCTCCGGATCAGATTCCAGCCCCGTCATCTCAGATCTGAGGTGTTCGGAGCTGAGAGCTGCTGAGCTGTCTCTTGGATCCAAGGCCTCTCCAGATCACAGGTCCTCAGATCCGACCAAGATCAGGCCAGCCTCAGATCTGACCAGTTTGTCGGATCCGTCTTTTGGGTCGGCAAGGCCTTCAGATCCAACAGGATCTTCGGATCAGATTATAGTCTTTGAGGGAGTTAGTTGTCTTTTCTACCTCCAAACAGACCATGCAGTCTGCTCCAAGACATTGGAGCCATACCCTGGAACATCACAGTAGGCCAGGGAGATCTCAGTCTAGCACTCCCACCCTCTTCCTCCTCTAGATCTTTGAGGGAGTCTGTTAAGCTCAGATATGGACAGGATGATGAGCTTCCTTAAGGCCAAAATAGAGTTGGGGCTCCTGGCTTCCCCTGGCCATCTGACCATAGGCCCCCAGGGGGGCCTCACCCCTCCTGGTTTCTCATTCTCCCCTTCCAGCCCAGGTGGCTTTAGAATCTAGGGACCAGGATGCCTGCAGTCAGAATCCAACAAGGACGAGTATTCCCCCTTTCTCGACCCCATAGGGGTCCTTGGCTTATTCTGTTCCTTTCACTCTTGGGAGTGGGGTGAGCCTTGTAGCGGAGTGGTCACCACTGGCTCCGCATGGAGGGTGGGGTCCGGTACAGTCTTCTCGGACCAGTCTGTTCCCCTTGGTGCTTCAGCTTTCGATAGCTCCAGGCCAGTTTCATCCGAGGGTCGTGGTTCTGTTTCCGGACTTGTTCCTCCTCTCTCCATCGAAGTGAGGGATGGGCATCTTCCAGCCCCTTGGCTACCTGGGTGGTAGAGAGGACCTTCTCCAGGACTGGAGTTTCCTCTGCCACACCTCCCGGTCCTTTCCTCCCTGCCTCTCTCTCCTTCGGCTGGTGAGGCCTCCCATCCTGCCTTTGGTCAGCCCTCCCGATCAAGCCTTCAGGGGATTTCCTCCCCTCTGGAAGTCCCTGTCTCTTCAGATTCCCCAGAGCCCCCAGCGGAGGAGTACATAAGAGAAAAGTGCGAGAGGAGACACTTGGACTCCCCTGTACAGTCCCTCACTGAGGATACGGACCTTGAAGGAGATGGGCCCACCAGATCTCCGCCTGCCGATGTCTCCTTTGGACGCATCCTTGAAATCTTGAAGGAAAAGGGCAGACGGTCTCCCTAGCTCCTGTCTTTGTAGGAGTCCGTGTTTCTGAAGGCCTTCGGGATGGGCCACTCTACCTTCTGGGCCATCCACTGAGTTAGTAGATTTGATCGCCAGCAGGGCCTAGAAGGAACTGGACATGGTGTTGCCTGTTCCAGAAAGGGCCAACAAATTTCTTAGATCTCCTGCGGGACCGTTCTTTCTGGAGCAGAGGTGTCCCAGTTGATGTCATTGTGGTTGCCACCACCACTAAGGAGGAGCTAGCAGAGCTCCATGGTCCATCCCCAAAAAAGGGAGTCCCAGGCGATAGACAGTTTTGGGAAGCATCTGTACACTTCAGCTGCTTTTGGACTGAGCACGACAAGTTATTTTGCATATTTGGCCTGCCTCCAAAGGGATTTGGTCCAAGAGCTTTCCACTTCCCTTACAGAGATGTTGCTGGCAGAGGACCTCAAGAAGGTGTCTCCTACACTATCCACCCTGACTTCCCTCACAAATTCTTCGATGAGCTTAATTTTCATTGCTGCGGAAGCTACCTCTCTGGCAGGTGGTACTGGCATTGTTTTGAGGCGTCATGCCTGGTTACGTTTATGCAGGTCCTTTGCTAATGTCTCCTTCAGTGGTTCTACTCTTTTTGGACCCTTTGTGAAAGTCACTTTGACCCGCAGGCAGGGAAGAGACCGTCTGTGGTGAGGATCAAGCTTTCTACTCCCCAGAGGTCCTTATCTAAGACCCAATGGGGATCTAGAAAGATGTGGTTCTGTAAGTCTGTCTCCCTTCCAGGAAGCTCCTGAGGATTCCTCTTCCAGAGGCAAGGGGAGAGGTTTCAACTGACGATGCCCTCTAAGCAGGGTGGTGTTATGAAAAATCAGGGATCCAGGGAACCCTTCTCTAAGCAGCCCATTGGCACTCCTGAAGAATTGCATGGCTTCTCTGCCCTGGAGGCTGTCGGGGGTCACATTTCTCTACACCCACTAGCCTGAACAAGTATCACTTCCGATCGGTGAATGTTAAATATTTCCATGGGGATATTTCATTCCCTTTTCGGAATCCCCTCCAGTAAGAAGTTACCACCTAGTCAGTGAGAGCTGGCCTTCAAAGAAGTTCAGCAACTTCATCCAGGAGGTCCCAGCAGGACAAAGAGGAGCCGACACTTACTCTCGCTTCTTTTTTCAGCAAGCTCAGTCTTTCAGTAAAGAAGTCAAAATTCTGGATGGTCACTGCTCAGTCCATTCTGCCTCTCTTACGCAAGGATGATTGGATGTTCTCTGTAGATCACCAGTACACCTACTATCACATCAAGATAGACAGGTGTTCCAGGAGACATCTTCACTTCCAGCTAGGAGCTCATTACCAGTTCAGAACTGTACCCCCTGGTCTCACCACAGCTCCCCCAGGTGTTTACCAAATGCACAGCAGTGGTAGTGGCTCACTTGGACTACAGGGGTTCCAGGTCTTTCCATACCTCGAATGGCTCCTCATGGCACCTTCGAGGCATCGATTGATACAAGTGATTCATTATGTTCTTCCCCTCTTCCGTCAGATGAGGATCACTGTCAACCTTGTGAAATCCAATTTGATCCCCACTCAACAGTTGGAATTCATAAAAGTTCAGTTAGATTCCATTTCAGAGATTGCAATGTTAACTTTGTGCAGAATTCTGCTGATCTGGGAACAGGCCGTGCCGAACTTAGACCTGTCACACCCACCCCCACCCCCCATATTCACCTAATTCTTTGGGCTCTCTGATCCATGGCGTTGGCCATTCATCTCATTCCTCTAGCCAGGTACCACATGTGAGTGTTACAGTGGACCTTAGTCCAGTGGTTGGCTCTGTTTCATCCCCTGTTAATGACCATAAAACTGATGCCCATGTGCAGTCGGCACATCAGGTGGTGGCTTCAGTCTCAGGATCTCACTATAGGTAGGCCGTTTTCTCTCCCATGGCCACAATGACCACTGACTCCACCCTGTTGAGGTGGGGATCGGCATTTTCAGGGGAAGACCGTCTAAGGCACGTGGTCCTCAGTAAAGACCAAATTGCATATAAATGTCTTAGAGATGAGAACAGTTCTATCATTGCAAGTCTTCCAGGACGGCCTTTCTCTAGGTACTATTGCAATTCAGACAGACAACATGGCAGTGGTCTAGTATATCAACAGGCAGGGAGTGAACACAGTCTTACCTGTTTGTGCAGAGAGGCCATGAAAGTGTAGGAATAGGTGATGTCCTCTGGCTGCTTCCTTACTGTAAAACACATACCCGGGAATTCCAATGTGTTGACCGACAGGCTCAGCAGATCGATCTCGAATCCTCATGAGTGGCCCCTCAATCCTCCTTTGGTGGAGCAGATTTTTGACCATTGGGTCAACCATGCTGCGAACTTTTTGCCTTTCCAGCCAACTAAAAATGCAGCAGGCACATTGCCCTGCCCCCCCTTCCGGGGGAGTCACTGAGGGACACCTTAGCCTACGATTAGCCTCCGGGTCTACTGTATGCCTATCCCTCCTGTTCCTGAATACCCAAGGTTCTACAGAAAGCGCAACGCTTGAGGACATCTCTTGTACTCATTGCCCCTTTCTGGCCTTGTCAGCCGTGGTTCCCCTTTATCGGGTCTCATCTGAAGTGTCCTACATGGGTACTGGGTCCCTGTCAGGATCTGATTTCCCATCTGTTGGGGCTTCCTCTCCCAAACCTTTGGACCCTTCGTCTAACCACTTGGTTTCTTCAGTTCCAGTGACTATAAAACAGTCAAGGCTAGCTTCTCCCATTAAACATATCACTCTAGCCTTCCAGAAACCTTGCACTAGAAAGGTATGTAGTAGTAAGTGGAAAACATTTTCTATCTGGACTAAGAGCAGGAATCTGGATCCCTTTTCTGCTTCAGTTTTAGACGTACTTTTGTTCTTGTCCTTCCTTTTCCAAGTGGGAGCAAGTTTTAATACTATCAAGCTTCATTTGGTTGTGATTTCTAATTTTCATGAGATCTCGAAGTCTACCTTTTCGTCTAGACTTTATAAAGTGTTTATAAAAGAGTTTTTCTGCTTCAACCACCAATTAAGGCTCCTTCACCTCCTTGGGACCGGACAATGGTTTTGCAGTCTGACTAGGAGTTCTTTTGAGCCTGCTAGTTTCTGCGATCTCAATTTCCTGTCTTGGAAGACAGCCTTCCTGGTGGCTGTTAGCTCTGCCAAGAGGGTCTCAGAACTGCAAGGTCTTACTATTACTCCTCCTTACATGATTTTTCACAAGGATAGTCTGTGTTAGGACGAACCCTTCCTTCTTGCCGAGGATCGCTATCCAAATTTTCTTTAAACCAGTGTATTCAGCTTCCAGTGTTCTTCCCCAACTATTCCAACAAAGGGGAGTACATCCTACATACCTTGGATGTACACTGACAGTTACAGTTTCTACCTGCATAGGGCAAAAAGTTTTCGTAAGTCATATCAGCTTTTTGTGGCCTTTTCCCCAAGTAGATGCGGTCTTCCATTTTCTATGGTCACTATTTCTAAATGGATATCTAGCTGCATCTCCACTGTCTACGACCTTACCCACCTAGAGGTTCCATGAAAAGCCAAGGCTCATTCTAAGAGGTCCATAGCAAATTCTTCAGCCTTTCTGGCAAGGCTTTCTTTCTGTTGATGACATTTGTGCTGCTGTCACTTGGTCTAACCCTCACACATTTATTTCTTACTACAAGATCTGATTTCTAGGGGCAGGGCTTCCTTTGGCTCCACAGTGCTCTGGCATGTCCTTCCTTGAGCCCCCTCCCGGGGTAGATGGTAGCTGTGGACTCTGACCCTGTGGTGATAAATGATGATTTGGATAACATCAGATAGTTGTGATCTTCCCATAACTTGGCATTGGTTTTATCCTACATCATCATTCATCACATTTTTCTCTCCCACCATCCCTCTACTTTGTAGATCAGGGAGGAGGTTGGAGTGTTTCTCTCCAGTCTTGCTAGAGTAGCCTTGAGGTACTTTGCAGCAAATTCTATCTGGGGTTAGAGGGCAGTGGAGCATCACGGAAGAGGGAGGAGCTAGAGCCTTGGATTAGTCTGTAGTTTGTTGCCAGCTCTAATCCAGTATCGGATCCTAGACCCTGTGGTGATGAATGAGGTAGGATAACACAAATGCCAAGTTAGTAAGTACATAACTCTTTATTGTGCTTCTGTTTATCATCTTTGAATTTTGTAGACAGTCTGAATGATTGGCCCAGTTTAAGATGGTGGATTTCTCCACACCTAACGTATTGCCCCCCCCCCCCCACACACACACACACACACACACGCACAAAAAGCTTGAGGCTTAGGTCTGGGCTCAGTCTGGTTCCTACATACCCACTGAGGTTACAATGCCCTCAGTACATAACACTTTACCTCAGATGCTGTCTACAGCAACCAGTTGGAGGCCAGTATGGCATCTGAGGACTGCATGTCCGAATTGACTGTTCCTACAATGGAGATGGGGGAACTGAGGATCATTTCAGAGGGACTGGAGGGTATTCCTAAGATTCTAGTGCGAAGAAATTACTGGATCACTGATTGAGGTACTCTGCACCCCAAAGGAAGGAGGAGTAGATGGATTTTTCTCAGGGCCTGTTCAAGAGCATTATGTCTCTTAAGCCTTGTTTTTCTGCTGTTCCACCCACTCACCAGTAGATTACTGTGGAATCTTCCTCTGAAGAGGAGAAAGCCTCATATTCTGATGACCATTCTTTATCATGCTCTTCATTCTACTGGGCAGGTGCCTTCAGAGGACTCCTTCTTCACCCGTTTCTCCTGTGGAAGAGACATCCTTTACAGAGACCATTGTAAATATGATTAAACATTTTGAGTGGGAATCTAAGCAAAGATCTCTGTCTAAAAGATTGATTACAGTCTTTTAGTAGTGACAACTCCAACCCCTTCCCCTGTCCCCCCAGTCCTGCAGGCCATTTTAGATGCTTTTGCATCCTTGTCTTCTGTTCCAGACTCTTAGCCCTCAGCCCCTAAAAGGCCTGATAGATTCTACAAAGTTCAAGTTCCAGAGTGTCTTAAGTTTCTTCTTAAAAATCCTTTAACTGACCCTTCACATGTTTCCTTGGCCTGAGACCAACCTAATGTGCTGTCAAATGCTAATGCCCTAGCAGCAGAGTCATGGACAGCTGGTGGTGGTGTGGAGGTCTATACCTTTTCTACTGTGGCCTTCAGGGCCATCAGTTATCAGCCCCAGGTGATGAAATTTCTCCTGTCTACCCTTTAATTTGAACAAAGCTGGGGCTGACATGGCAGGCAATGGGCTTCAAGCAACAGATTGTCTTTGGTAAATCAAGCCATTAGGGTAGTTTGGCATAGTGAAAAATGCAGCTATGATGCTGCTGAAGCCTTTCCAGAGGAGCTGCTACTGGCTAAGTCACTAGAAGATGTCTGGTTACGTAATCAGCCTGTACCTGAAGATTTCAAGGCCTAAGCTGCTAGAGTTCCCCCTTGACAAGGACCTTTACTTTGGATAACAGGCAGCTACCTTATTCAAAACCTTGTAGGAGTAAAGTAAAATTATGTATGACTGCAGGTAAATCTTTTTAACTTTGCCCACATTCCAGAGGAATTACATTGCCAAACCCACTTTCTTTGTTAGAAGAAAGCATAGGCCTTCTGAAAAACACAAGAAAGCAACCCGAAAAAATTTCCAGAAAAACCTGAAAGGTACCCCTAGATTTGGGAGGCCTCCCTTTATAGCCAAGTCAATGTGACTATCTTCTCTCTCTCACATCCCCTCCTCCTTAGTCCCACCCTCTTTCATTCAAAAGACTCATGATTAGCAAATTGGGAAAAAAAATCACTAAAAACAAGTGGGTACTCACCATCGTCACAAAAGGTTACAAGTATATCCTGGAAGGAACTACCTCCTTTCAAAGGCATCCATCCATTGCCCTACCACAACCAGTTAGATATCCTTCCTCACATCATACTAGACCTACGATCCCAAGGCACCATAGAGCCATTTCCTCTTCAGTGTATAGGATAAAGTTTCTACTCCAAACCATTTCTGGTACCAAAAAAAGACAGTAGAGGCCCATACTTTGGCCTTTCCCAGCTAAACACCTTCCTCATGGTGCCCACTTTCGAAATGCTGCCTCTTTAGACCCTTCCCTTTATCCTTCTGCAGGCCTTCTTAGTATCTTTGGATTTGAATGATACATAGCTGCATATCCCCATACACCCTTCTTGCTGGAAATTCCTGAGGTTCTGTACTGGTTCATCACATTTTCAGTTTACCGCTTTACCTTTTGGGCTTTCTACAGCCTCCAGGGTTTTCATAAAGTGCATAGCTCCAGTATAGCATTTTGCAGGACCCAGGGAGTACAAATATCCCCTTAACTTAGTTTGCTAATTCAGGCTTCACTTCTGATCAGACTGCATCACCTGAAATTCACTCATTTTCCTCCTGCAACTGGGTTTCAATGTTATTTTCAAAGTTTTCCTTTACAGCCCACTCAAGACCTAGTTTTCTTGGGTTGCAAAACTACACACAACATGCAGGCCTTCCTGTCTGAGGAGAAGGTGGAGACCCTCTCATGACTTTCATTTCCTAGTATCTCTTCAAGCCTGCTCAGCATGGAAGATTCTCAGTGCACTAGGTTACATGGAAGTGACCGTACTAGTGTTTCCTGTAGCCAGACTGCATATGAGAAAAAATCAGTAGTACCTGAAAAAAGTATGATTGCAACATATAGCCCTGGAGACACAGATCACTCTCATGCCTTGTCTCAAGAGGGAAGAGCCTGTGGTGAGGGGCACAGATGAACCTCAACCTAGGCCTGCCCTTCCAGGCACAGATTTCAACTCAAAAGATGTATGCACATGCCTCAGAAGGGTCTTTTGGGGGGGGGGGGGCATGGATGGGAAATCACAAGTTCCAGGGTCAGTGCACCCCAACCTCTAGGAGGAGCACAGCAGCCTGAAAGAGAGGAGGGCACTCAATCAGGCCCTAAAAATTATCTGCCATGTCTGGAAACCAGGACCTCTGAGTATTCACAGACAACACAACAGCCATGATGTTCTTCGTGTTTCACTGTTGCAGTCATTACATTTGGGTAATTCTGCTGGCAGGTTGTCCTCAGTCAGCCTGAATTCCAAAGTCCTGGGTCCTGCGTCGGCTGCTGTCGCCCCTTCCCTGACGTCAGGTCATCAGGGGTATAAAAGATGCGGCCGTCGCCATTTTCTTTAGTCTTTTTTGCCACGCGGTGCCCGAAGCAGAAGTTCGCAAGTGCCGGTCGGCCGACTCCTGAGATTTTCGTGTTCGAGTTTCAGATCCGAAGTCTTCAATAAAGCTAAGTACCCCATTGGGGAAACTTTTTTCTTGCTCCAGACCAATGTCAGAAAAAGTAAATAATTGTATTTCTTGTGGAAAGCAAATACTTCATAAGGAATTTCATTCTTACTGTATTCCTTGCCCAGGCCCTGATCACAACGTTTGTGGTTGTCTGTTTTGTGCTAGATTTAACCAATGCACTATTAAGCGTCGGTATGATTTTGCTTTAAACTATTTTGGACACCGGTTTAATTATCCAGAAATGTCATCTGATAGCCATCCGACTACCGGAGTTCACAAAAAACACAAAGAAAAGGAGAGAGATAGACAACTGAGGCCCAAATCAGACGAAGCTTCTCCTAAGCAAGTCGCCAGTTCTCAGTGAGGTACTTTCGCAGCCCCTGACTCCCACTACTTTAGAGTCGCAGGCCGCTACCGACTCCCACGTGGAGTCGGTCATGCCTCTGGAAACTCAAGGTATTGGAGCCTCGGAATACTATTCCTTCAGATGGGTCCGGAGCCGCTGAGCAGACATCGGCTTCTGAGGGTGTATTCAGACCTAAGCATCTTTACATTAAACTGACTTCAGTTTCAAAGGCAAAGACTAAAGCACCTTCTAAAGCTAAGAAACAAACTCAAGAGCCACGCGGTCAGGCCTCTATGCCCGAAAAACAGATGCTCAAAATGGCCGAAGACTTGATTACCTTGATTAGGGGTTCCCATCCCCCTCCTGATAAGAGGCCTAGCCAAGAGACTGACTATGAATCTTCAGATCAGGTTTCCATTTCTTCTGATTCCTCTTCTGATCTGGAATATTCTCTTTCCCCCTATGAGGATTCTGATGCTGAAGAATCTATACCTTCAGCTTCTCCTCCAGAGGACTATTCTTTTGGGAAAACCTTGCATACCATGAGGGAACATTTCCACTGGGAGAGAAGATTTTTCAGAATCTAAAAAAAGGCTCAGGGATTTCCTTTTACTACCCCAACACAGGCCACTGGCCTTTCCACCTGTGTTGGACATTGTAGATGTGTTTTCGGAGTCTAGTCTTACCCCAACTCCTTACCTCCAGCTCCTGTTAAGCCTGACGGGAATTACTGGGTTCCTGACTCTCATAAATTCCTTTTTAAAAACCCTGCTGCAGTCCCGGAAACTATTTCACAGGGTCCCAAAGGAGTTAAGGCTTCCGCTGCAAAAAACCCTACCCCCTCTGACAGTGATTCTAGGGCAATGGATAGATGGGGAAAAAAGGTTTACACATCTGCTACCTTGGCTATAAGGGCCTTAATCTGTCAGTTTCATATGCTCAAATATCAGCAACGTCATGGCATTGCTTAAACAGAAAGTGTTAAACTCTGAATGTGCAGAAAACATGGAAAGCATACTTTACAATGTGGTTTTGATTCTTTGGAGGCCTCCTGCAGGGCCGCAGTTATGGGTCCTGTAATTAGGAGGCATGCTTGGTTAAAGGAACAAAATCTGCCTGATAATGTCAAAGTTAAATTATTAGATGCACCTTTACAGCATGATACTTTAGTGTTAAGGCAGAAGAGGTGTTAAAGAAAATGGATGGCAAAGCAAAATCTATGCAAACTGTCAAAGATTTTTTACAAGTACAGCCACCTAGGTTTAGTAGACACTGGCCAACAAAGAATTGGTCCTTTCCTGTGTCAGACAGACCTCAAAGGGGCAGATCCAGATGCCCTAGAGGCAGATCCCAGGCGCAAGGTTCATACAGGTCAAAGCAATGGGGTGCTTCTACCTCCAAAGTTGGAGAAGACAAATCACAACCATACAGGAAACTGTCCCAATGACTTCCCCCTGCCTGCACCAAGCACTTATTTCCTGGCAGCACCCTTGGGGGAGAAATTAGCACTTTTTTTCTCAAAATTGGCACATTATAACCCAGGACAAGTGGGTTCTAAATATCGTGTCACAAGGCTACAAGTTTCATTTCCATACCCTGCCAAAGGCAAACGGCTGGCCAGATCTGCCAAAAAATCAGTGGGCAGAGGCACAAAAACAAGTCTCATCCCTCATGGACATGGGGACCATTCAACAAGTACCAGAGCAAGAGCAGAGACAAGGATTTTACTCAAGACTGTTCTTGGTACCCAGAAAGGACAAGGCCTGGAGGCCAGTACTGGACCTATCTATTTTGAACACATTCCTGGATATACCAAAATTCAAGATGTTGACTTTGCAGCAGCTTTCTGCCCATGCTGGACAAGAACGCTTGCTTGCAACTTTAGACCTAAAAGAGGCATACCTGCATGTCCCAATCAAACAAATATGCAGAAGATACCTCAGATTCAAGGCTGGCTCAATGCATTACCAATTCTCTGCACTGCCCTTTGGCTTATCTACTGCGCCCAGGGTCTTTACAAAGTGCCTGGCACCAGTAATTGCATTCTGCAGACAAAGAGGAATACAAATATATCCTTACTTGGATGACTGTCTTAATTCAAGCAGAGAACAAGGACATTCTTCTACAGCATCTGGCATTTGTGAAAAGACTTCTAACATGCCTAGGGTACACAGTCAACGAAAAGAAATCAAAACTAGTACCCTCTCAAGAGATAATATTCTTGGGTGCAAGCTTACCCAGATGGCTTATCTCACGCCAGACAAAGACAACTGACTACCTATTTCAAAATGTTGGCAACAAAGGCCCAGTTATCTGCAGAAAAAATTCTGCAGGCTTTGGGCTTTATGGCATCCTGCATCCTAGTAATTCCATATGCAAGACTGCATATGAGGAAACATCAATGGTACCTAAAAAGTGTTAGGACTCAACATTGCCACAGCCTGGAAACTATGATTGCTCTCATTCCCTGTCTGCAACAGCAGTTTCGATGGTGGGCAAAGGCTTGTCACCAAAACAAGTGACAGCCATTCACATTACCCCCAGCTAGGCAGACACCAACAACGGATGCATCAGATTATGCCTGGGGGGCCCACACGCAGGAAGATACATTCAGGGCACATGGACCTCAAACCAAATGCATCTACATATCAATCAAAAAGAGATGCTAGCTGTTCAAAATGCCCGGACAGCCTTCAAGGACCTACTTCATCTGGGACAACAACTGATAGACAGACAACACCATGGTCATGTGGTATATAAACAAGCAGGGGGACACGCATTCTTACCCCCTTTGCAGACTAGCCATGACTTTGTGGGACACAGCATTGACTTACCAAGTACATCTGCAGGCACAATTCCTGCTAAGAAGGAAAATACTCTGGCAGACGAACTAAGCAGAAACTCATGGGTCCCCACGAGTGGCAGCTGGATCCGCAAGTCCTCATTATGATAAGGAAATGGGGATGCCCGGACATAGATCTATTCACCTCCCCTCACAACAACCAACTAAAAAGATTCTGCACACTGATTTATCACAGACAAGCATGGAAAGTGGACGACCTATCAGTATATGCATTTCCCCCACTGCCTCTCTTCCCCAAGGTACTCCTAAAGGTCAGACAGGAGAAGCCAAAGATGATACTGATTGCCCCAGACTGGCCCCGCAAGTACTGGTATCCAATACTAAGGAACTTGTCTCAATGCCCAGCTTGGACTTCATCTCAAATACCTCATCTACTGTCCCAACAAAACAATCAGATCCTGCACAGCCATCTCAGGACTTTAAACCTAGCAGCAAGGCGGATAATGTAGTCATACAAAACACACTTCTCAGTAAAGCTGTGATGGATGTCCTTTTGGAAGCCAGAAGGCCTAATACTAGAAAATCATATGCTGGAAAATGGAAGAGATTCTGTGCTTGGAACCAGGCACAAGGAACTGATACAGCTGTGCCAAATATTCCTCAGATTTTGCAATGCTTAACTGAGATGCTGGACAAAGACGTATCTTTTTCGTCTATTAAAATTCATGCCTCTGCCATTTCGGCTCATTACAATACAGAGCCACCAATCTTTTCTCATCCCTTATTAAAGCAGTACCTCAGAGGAGCCAAAAATTTAAGGCCTCCAAGGAGATCACCAGTGCCTGCATTAGGACCTCAGCTATGTCTTGGAAAAACACACCCTGCCTCCTTTTGAGCCAGCTGCTACTGCTATAAAGTTTTTATCTTGGAAAACAGCTCTGCTCCTAGCAATAACCTCTGCAAGATGAGTTTCAGAGCTACAGGCACTCATGGCTGTGGCACATTTTATCATTTTTTATCCAGAGTCTCACTGAGGACAAACCCACCATTTATGTCTAAGGTGGTGTCCAGTGTGGCTCTTAACCAAACTATTCATCTGCCAAAGTTTTATCCAAATCCACAGAACAAGGGGGAGAGAATTCTGCATTCTTTGGACGTACACAGACAGCTTAGATTCTACTTGGACAGAACCAAAGTTTTCAGAAAGACAGAGCAATTACTAGTGGCATATGCTGCAGGATCACAAGGAAAGGCTATCTCATAGCAGACTATTTCAAAGTGGATAGGCCACTGCATTCGTTTCTGCTACTTGCACCATGACAAGCCAGTGCCTAAGGGCATTAAGCCACATTCAACCAGAGCTGCAGCCACTTCAGCAGCCTTTCTCAGGGGAGTACCAACCAAGGACATTTTAGAGGTTGCTACTGAGTTCAGTGCATACCTTTACAAAGCACTATCATCTGCCACTCTACTCTAAATCCTGGGAAGGCTTTGCCACTGCAGTTCTGCAGGGCCTCATAGCCGCTCCTAAAGCTGTTTAGCTCCAGCCTCCCAACTATAGCTTTTGGTACTCTACTCAAATTCAGTGACTGCAACAGTGAAACACGAAGAACATAATACAGTTGTGTACACTTAACATAAATGTAGATGTTCGAGTGAATTCACTGTTGCAGTCCAGGTTACCCACCCGCCATCCCCCTTTTCTTCTGTTGGAACCTATCTTTCCTTTTATTTATACAACCTATGTGGTGTATTTGCTTGTAGAGGAAGGTAAAGTTTATATTGGTGCATGTACTTATATATATGTATATATATATATATATATATATATGTATGTATATATGTATATATATATATATATATATATATATATATATATATATAGTGTACATTTTGGCTACCCTTTTATGGGGCGCCTACGTCTGGGGCAAGAAAAACTAAAGAAAATGGCATCTGCCGCATCTTTTATACCCCTGACGACCTGACGTCAGGGAAGGGGCGACAGCAGCCGACGCAGGAACCAGGACTTTGGAATTCAGGCCGACTGAGGGCAACCTGCCAGCAGGATTACCCAAATGTAATGACTGCAACAGTGAATACATTCTAACATCTACATTTATGGTAAGTGTACACAACTGTACTTTGTTCGTAAACAAATAAGGCGGAACTAGATCTTACCAGTTGTGTAGGATGGTTCAGATTGCCTTGGACTTTGCCATCATGGCAGGCATGTCTCCAAGTCGTGTATGCATTCCTTCCCAGGTTAACATACTGGTGGACTCTGTGTTTCGGCAGGTCCATTGAAGACCCTCACGAATGGATGCTCAAACATGTTTTCCTAAACATGGTCCACTAGTGGGAGTACACCATAAAGATCTCTATTCGCCTTGAACAACAGATCGTTCCTTCTCTTCTGCAGAATGATTCCTTGTCCCCGGGATTGGATGACAAAGGAATGATGTCCTTCTATTCCTATGTTGCGGTATTCTTGGTGCGGGATTTCCCGCCTCAGGTGACCCCATACATCGGCTTCTGTACAAAATCTTCAGCTTGGCTGTTGTAGTTGAGTGGGACATCACACGTAGGGCCGTAAACCAGGGGGCCTTAAATGTGACATCTGCATGCACAGACCTCAGAACCTTTCAGGGGCAGACTACCATCATATCATGTGCTTCGTTCCTTCACCTCAAGAAGTCTAAAAGCTAAGTACCCTGTTGGGGTGTTTTCTTCGTTGACTTCTAGCTAAAGCTTGGTTTGTTGTAGTAACTGTTAGTCAATGTCAGCTAAAAAGGGTAAATGCCAATGCGGGCACCAGATGCCACATAAAGATACACACGGCCACTGCATTTTATGCTTAGGCTGAGAGCACAGCCATACCGCTTGCTTGATCTGTTAATCCTTCATTCTTAAGACCCTACGCAGCCGTCTGGCTTCCCTCAGTCTATGTCTAGAAAATCAACTACTTAAATTGGTGCTAAGGATGGATCTGGTTTCAGAAGCTCTGACTGAATCTCCACTGAAGAAGTCAAGATTCCTAGGCCCACTTCCACTGCCTCTCCACTTTCAGATGCCCCGCCAGCTGCCGATTTAGGAGTTGAGGGACAGCTGTCAGATCCATCCACTTAGGCGACCTTTAAGGAAGCCGCTTCTCAGTTGACGACTAGCACATCCACGGGGCTTACCCTATTCCAGGCTTTCGCCTAAGACTACTCCATTAAAAACGAAACCGAAAACTAAACATCTGGCTACACCCGCTGAAGGCCTACCTGATTGAGAGTCCTTCACCTCATCTTTGATGCAGGCCTTCACGGCCCTTAGGCCCACAGCCTCTTCTCCATCTACCCTTCCTCTCCTCAGCCCTAGGCCTGCCTCTGTCTCCTCTCTTCCACTGCCCAGCTCACAAGACAGGGAAGAAGAGCAAGAGGCTTATTATTCATCTTCTGATGAATCAATCTCATATACCTCCCAAATAGCCTCTCCTCAAGAATATTACTCCCCACATGAATCCATTGGAGGACTCCCCTACAGAGGATATCACCTTTGGAGAGACCATAACCAAAATGAAGGAATACTTCAAATGGGATACCTCCCAAACGTCCGACACTCAAAAAAAGGTATTTTGAATTGCTACAAGTGGAATCTTCCTCCCCTTCTGCCATTCCTCCTGTTGTCCCTGCTTATTTAGATGCCTTTTCCTCAGCATCTAAGACCCCAGACTCTCAGCGCCCTGCCCCTAAGAGGCCAGTCTGCTTCTACAAAGTGCCTGATGACCAGAAATGTCTAGTCAAACCACACCTGGCAGACCCTGCTGTGATTGCAAACAATTCAAATTGATTCAGTCTGTCTCTTTCCTACCTACAGATAAAGACAGTAAAAATATGGATAGAATTGGAAAGAAGGTTTACACCTGTTCCACATTGGCCTTCAGAGCCATCAACTATCAAACCCATATGACCAGATATGCTCTGGACCTTGTGCCTCAAGCCTCTACTCTGCTGCCTGCTACTCCAGACTGTCCCACTAAATCGGACATAGTATATAAAGTATCTCTGGCTGCCCAAGTAGTCAGACATTCCATTAGATGTAGTTATGATGCTGCAGAGGCCTCTGCACAGTCTGCAGCCTCTGCCTCTGTACTTCGAAGCTCTTCATGGCTGCGTCTACAACACTTACCTGAGGACTTCAAGTGTAAAATCTTAAATGCTCCTCTACACTTTGATTTATTGTTTGGTCAGCAGTCAGCAAACCTTTTTAAAAATATACAAGAAAAGATTAAGCATATTCTTGTGTCTCCTATTCCTAAATCTTAAAGAAATTACCCTGCAAAAGCTACATTTGTCAGAAGAAACCCCTCCTCTGGTGGACCTCCCTCTTCCAGACAGAAGAGGGGCCAGAAGACCAACCTCTTCCAGGCCAGCTGTCTCTCAACCCCCAACTAGGCAGCCCTTTCAAGACAGGGCAGGACCCAACAATGCGTGACTGCCTTACCCACCTTCCCCTTTCTGCCTGCCTCTCCCACTGCCTCACCTATTGAAAAACCGTCACTACAGACAAATGGGTTCTGGCTATAGTTCAAAAAGGATACTTCCGTACTTTGAGAGAAAGACCCCTTTAAGGGGCGTACCTTTCTCCCCAAGAAGTTGAGGCACCTTTTCCCACAGATTTTACAAGACCTTTTGAACCTGGGGACAGTAGAACCTGTCCCACCAGGGCAAGAAGGAAAAGGCTTGTACTCAAGACTGTTTCTGGACCATGGAGACCCCGTTCTAGACCTTTCCTTTCCAAACCTATTCTTAAAGGTTCCCACCTTCAGAATGTTGTCTCTACAAACTGATCTCCCTTTTATACCACCCCAGTCCTTCATGGCCACACTCTACTTGAAAGAAGCCTATCTGCACATCCTCATACAACCTTTCCCACAGGAAATTCTTACGGTTTTCTGGACCCTCCTCTCACTTTCAATTTACAGCATTGCCGTTTGATTTGTCCACTGCTACCAGAGTGTTCACAAAATGCCTTGGACCTGCCATAGCCTAGTGCAGAACACAAAGGATTCAGATTTACCCTTAACTGGATGACATCCTCATTCTAGCAAAATGCAAGAAAACCCTGCAAAACTCATTTGCAGTTCACCATTTGCCTGCTTCAAAGACTGGGGTTCACCCTCAACTTCCCAAACTCTTTCTTGACCCCAGAACAAGACAAAACCTTTCTGGGTTGCAGGATCAGGACAGACATAATGAAATCCTTTCTTCCCCAGGACAAAGTAAACTCCTTGTCCTCCCACTTCAAAACCCTTTTGCAGGCCCAACAGAAAACTGCAAGGCAATTTGTACACCTTTTGGGCCTAATGGCAGCCTCCATTCCCAAGCTACCACTAGCCAGATTGCACATGTGAAAGCTGTAGTGATATCTAAAAAAAAAAGTGTGGTCACAACACCAGCATCCTTTAGAGCAAGAAGTTGACCCTCTTGCCCTGCCTACAGTCAGAACTAAAATGTCAGCAAATTCAAATGAACCCGGGCCTTCCACTATAGTTACCAACCCCAAACCAGTTCATGCATACAGATGCATCAGACCCAGGATGGGGGGGGGGGGGCAATGTCAAACTACAGGGTACAAGCAAAGTGGCACCTTTCCATCAAGAACAAGCATGTCAACATGAGGAAAATGACAGCAGTCCTGGCATCGAAAGCCTTCCTCCCCCTTTTACAACCAGCTGTTCTAATAATAGACAACACCGTAGTTATGCAGTAACTCAGCAAGCAGGAAGGGACAAAAGCCTACCACCTCTCCAGGCCAACATTACTAATCTGGGACCAAGCCTCGCAGCACAACTTGTTCCTGCAGTCATCCTACATCCCCTTGCAGGACAACAAACAAGCAGACCACCTCAGCAGGACATCCTCCCCAAATCACGAATGGATGTTGGATAGGAATGTCTTTCTAGATATTGTCCACCGGTGGGGCACACCAAGTAGATTTTTTTGCCTCCTGCCAGAACAGACAACTGCAGACTTTCGGCTCCAGAATCCACTCTCTATAGCATGGAGAATAGATGCATTCAGCATTTCATGGAAGGGGAGGTTTCTTTATGCATTTCCACTCTTCCCATTATTTCAAAAAGTCCTCCTGATAATCAGGGGAGAGAAACCAAAAATCTTACTGGTGATCCCCTACTGGTCAAGGCAGCACTGGTTCCCCCTACTTCTCAATTTAGCCAAGGGCAGTCACCGCAAGTTACCCCACAAAGTGGACCTACTGACACAATAAAAGGGAACTGTCATTCACCCACACTTGCAAATGTTGACAATGACACTGTGGGAGATAAACTTTTAATTCCCTTCAGGCACCACTACTCAGAGGATGTGCTTTCAGTCCTGAGGGAGGCCAGGAAACCTACTGCAAGGAAATCTTACTTAGCTAAATGGGAGAGATTTTCCAAATGGTGTCTGGGCAAGGGCAGGGATCCATGCATCGCAGATTACCCTTAGCTCTTACCTGTTTTTGTCAACTAGTTAAGGGGGGACTTTCATACTCTTAAGTGAAAGTCCACCTTTCAGCAATTTCAGCATGCCTGCCGTTAGACCCTCCCCTACTAGCCAGGCTCGGTGTTAAGCTATTCATAAAAGGGGTCTTGCACATAAGACCACCAAGAAAACCCATCCCACCACCCTGGGACCTGAACATCTTCAAAAAGCTCACACAGTCCCCATTTGATCCTACTAGTAGAGCTACTCTGCAAATGTGCACATGGAAGACAGTACTGCTAGTGGCTATAACTTCAGCCAGGAGGGTGTCAGAATTATAGGCCCTGATGGCCTGCCCTCCATACACTACTGTTCACAAGGACATGGTAACCCTACGAATCAACCCTTCCTCTTTATGCCTAAAGTGGTTAGTGATCTGTCCCTAAACCAATCTATTCCTGTACCCACCTTCTTCCCCTCCCCCACTAATGACAGTGAGAGAATCCTCTACTCCCTGAATGTACACAGACAGCTAAGGTTTTATCTAGACAAAACCAAATCCATCAGAAAATCCAGTCAGCTTTTTGTTTCCTTCCATCCCAGGGCCCTGGGCAAGGCAGTCTAGAAAGAAACCATCGCATGTTGGATTAGAAAAAAACTATTTGACTGTGTCGCTCACACCATGGCAAAAAAACTCCCTCAGGGAGTAAAGGCTCACTCTCCCAGGGCAGTGGCAGCCTCCAAAGCCTTCTTAGAAGGCCTGGACATTGCATCCATCCTGGAAGCAGCCACTTAGTCCATCATTCACACTTTCACCAAACACTACAAGCTAGACAATGCCTCCAGAGCACATGCAGGTTTTTCCAGAGCAGTTATGCAGGGCTTTGTGGAATCAGCCACTTCTACCCCCCCTCCCTTCCTTCCATCTAAGCTGTGGTACTCTCCCACACCAAGAATACTGCACCATAGAAATAGGACATAGAATAGTTGTGTAAAATCTTAACATAACCATAGATGTCCTTCTCTTCCATGTTGCAGTGTTCCTTCACACCCACCAAAAACCCCCTTCTCCTTCTCTTACTCAGTCCTACGAAGACCACGTAAGGGCTCCATGGCCCTATGCCTGCTGGGCCTTCTACTCCTGCTGGGCTTTCAAGTTTTTAAACCTGTGTGCGCAGACATCACATTTAAGGCTCCTGGTTTATGGCCCTACATGTGACCTCCCATGCAACTACAACAGCCAAGCTGAAACTTTTGTATAGGAGCAGATGTACGGGTCGCCTGAGGTGGGAAATTCTGCACCGAGAAATACTACAGCACAGAAGAGAAGGACATGTATGGTTATGGTTTCCAGTGGACAGAAAACTTTCTTTATGCCTTTGCTGCACTATCGCTGTTACCAAGTGTTATACTAAAAATCCAAAAAAAGACTACTGCTTAATTCCGTTTTGGCCAAGGTAACGTTGGTTCCCCCTTCTCTATCAGTGAGCCAGGAGCAATCACCAGATGCTACCCCACAAAATATACTTAATCACACAACAAAGACGTTGGGGTGATGGTAGGATTCTGATCCCTTCTAGACACCAGTTTTCTGAAGACATGCTTCGGGTTCTGTTGGAGGGAACAAGACCTGCTTCCTGTAAATCCTGTATAGCTAAATGGAAGAGATATTCAGTATGGTGTCAAGCTAGCATGTGAGACCCACTAAAATCTGAGGTTCCATTTGTTTTATCCTATTTGTGCAGGCTTGTGAAAGGTGGTCTGGCATATTCTTCTGTTAAAGCCCATCTTTCAGCCATCTTTGCCTTTCTCCTCCTTAGTCCTCCTGGTATGTCAAGGCTGTTAAAGGGGTCCTGTACTTAAATTCCATGAGAGAAACCTGTGCTTTCTCCTTGGGATCTCAACTATGTGCTGGAAAGCTCACTCTGCCTCCCTTTGTGCCAGCCACCTCCTACTCTCAAATTCTGCAATTGGGAAACAATTTTGTTGATGGCTTTCACTTCTGCTAGGAAAGTCTAAGAACTACAGTCACTCTTTGCTTCTACCCCTTTTTCTTATTTCCATAAGAACAGGCTTTGCATGAGGGCCAAACCCTGTTTCATGCCTAAAGTGGTAAATGAGATGCTTGTCAAGCAGGCCATCAAACTGCTCACTTTCTTTCCCATTCCACAAAACAGGGGTGAAAGAATTCTTCATTCCCTAGACATGCACAGACAACTCTGATTCTACCTAGACAGGACGGTCTCTTCACAAATTTGATTAACTGTTTTTCTTTTCTGGACTTGAAGCTAGACCAACCACTATGCAAACTAACTTGCTAGCTGAATTTCTACATCCATTTCCTTTTGCTACATTCACCATGGCATATCCTTGCCATGTTTCCTAAGGTCTCACTCCACTACAGCAGTAATGTCTTTTTAATATTTTTACAAAAGGGATAGATTCCAAGACCATCCTGGAAGCTGCTAACCTGTTTTTTTGTGCATTGTAGAGTAAATACTTTTTCCAATTCCAGGGCTGCCTTTGCAAGGTCAGTCCTTTCAGGCCTCTTGGACAGCTCTCAATTCATCCATCTGTCTTTCTGTTCCCTTAAGCTTTGTGAATCACCTGATAATTCAGATCTGGGTCTTGATGCAGAGAAAGCATTGGACAAAGTAAGCTGGGATTTTATGAGTAGGGCAGTTTGCATTCCCTGATTAAAATAGTAAGGTTAATTAGAAGAATATGTGAAGCAACAGAGATAAGAATTAAAGTGGAAGGGTTCCTCTGCAAGTTGTTTGAACAGAGGAATTAGGCAGGGGGTGTTGTTCTCTTTCCTTTTTATTTGCTTTATATTTAGAGTCTTTGGCAAAGAAAGTAAAGGATCCAGAAATGTACAGATATAATTGGTATGGTAATCAAGAAAAGTTGTCTTTATTTGCAGATGATATTTTCTGTCTGGTAAATATGGAAAAGGACATCTCAGTGTTGTAGAACATTTTGAGAGGATATCCAAAAGAAAAAGGCACACCAACGTATACAATGTTAATAAACTGCACTAAAAAATAAAACTCGCCAACGATCTTCTAGATCAAACTGAATCACTTTTATTAGACAAATGCAACTAGTATGTGCTTTCATTCCTATAATGGAACTTCAGACCAAGTTGTACAAACTAAAAACCACAAAAATGCATTTAATCACGATCACATGACTTGATGCTAATTAATGATTTAACCCTTTCCTTTTCAGGACCACTTTGTAGTTTTCCCTTTCATTCGTACCACGGAAATTACATGTATGCAACTTTATCTACCATCAATATTCCTTCCAGTTTAGTTCATCATGCACGTCTTAACATATCATAATTCAAAACCTGATCCATTACAGAAAACTTAATTCACCATCTGTCTGTAGAGTATGCTTTTGCATAACATGTTAACTGAGCCGTTATTAGCTTCTTTGATGTCTACAGGCCTCAAATGTTCATGCATCCTTTTGTAAAACTCTCTACATGTTTTACCAATGTAGAAAGCTGAACAAAACCTACATAAAGTGACATAAACCACAAACTCCTTTTTACAATTAAATTCGTAAAACAATTTGATATAATTTCTAGCTATTATATTCATCTCATCCCCTTGCAACACAAATTGGAAACATTTATAATTGACACATTTAAACATCCCTGTCTTTTCTTCTATCTCTTTGTTCATAAATGCGGTCCTATAAATATATTCTTTTAAAGTTTTCCCACTTTTGGAGACAAATAAGGGATTATCTCCAGTAATATCCCGCATGCCAACAAAATGCATAAGAAACTTCCAGTTATTTTTAATTATTGAATTAATATTGACTTCATCTACCAAATTCTGTAATATACAAGCTAATGTATAGTTTTTTTGCTTTTTCTTCGCTCTGAACTATTTTATTATTTTGGATTCCTCTTAAGTTCCTTCTCTCTTCCTTGACCTCTTGTATTATTTTATTCGGGTATCCCCTACTTAAAATCTTATTTCCATTTGCTCACATTCTGTATTAAAAATGCATATCTTCTGTCAGCTTACTTAATCTCAAAAACTGTCCTTAACTGTATTTCTTTTAAGACTTTTCCTATGTATGGTATTATAATGTAGGTAACTATTGCTAAACCATCGGGTCCAAAAAATTAATTTCATCCTTATTAATGTTATACGTACATTTTAAATAACTAGAAGCATTATTTAAGTATATTAAAAATTCAATTAATCTTTCCATACTTTTCCATAAAAGAAACACACCGTCAGTAATTTATAAAAAAAAAAAAAAATGTTTTTGTTTTGTCTTTCGGCTTTTTCCCGGTTAGGGGTCGCCACAGCGGAACTCCAGTCCGCTAATGATTGGCAGTTGGTTTTTATTGTGTCGAGTTGCCAGCCTGACGCCCAGCCTTCAACGAAGGCATGCCCATTCAACACATGTCTTTCGAACGCCCACTCGACTGCGGGGAAGACATGCAGACTCCACACAGAAGGCACTCCCAACCCAAGCCGAGAGTCGAACGGGAGATCCTCTTGCTGTGAGGCAACAACGCTACATTATATTTGACAATGAAATATAGAAGCAAAAGAATGGTGTGGCTATGGGGGCTGCTATGGCCTCCAGCTGCGCTAATATATTTACGACAGGCTGGGAAAAAGAATGTGTTTAAATCTAAGTATTTTAAAATACTTAGATTTAAACACACATTCTTTTTCCCAGCCTGTCGTAAATATATTAGCGCAGCTGGAGGCCATAGCAGCCCCCATAGCCAACACCATTCATTTGCTTTCATTGTCAAATATATTTATAAAAAATAACATCTTTAAAATACTTAGATTTAAACTCACATTCTTTTTCTCAGCCTGGCGTAAATATATTGGCGCAGCTGGAGGTCATAGCAGCCCCCATAGCCACACCATTCCTTTGCTTATATATTTCATTGTCAAATATAAAATAATTATAACTTGAAATAACATCTTCTGTCAACAGCCTGATTTCTCCACTTGTGAAAAGTTTAGATGAAAGCATTTCCCCATTTACCTTTTCAAGCTTTTCAGCATTGGGAATGGTGGTTTATAAGGACATGACATCTGCCGTAACCAATGTTGTAGAATCATCCACTACTAAACCTGCAATCAAATCTTTAAATTGAAAAGAATCTCTGAGAGTCACTGTGAAATACCAATTTCTACAGACATTTATCTGCAAAAATAGCCATAGGCTCTGTCTTATTGCCCTGACTAGCTACTATGGGCCTAAAAGTTGGATTCTCTACACTTTTTTATGCGTTTTAGGCAGACCAAAAAAGCTTACTAATTCAGGTGTCCAAACTCTAAAATAGTCTGCCATCTTTGAAGTAATCAGTCCTTCCAACCACCATTCCTGAATGCAGACATCAACCATATTATATGATTTAACCACTTCTGACCAAAATACCTTCATATAAAATTTTTTATCACGCAACATCTTTTCTAATTCATTGTAGTAATATTTTGATGTCCTTCTATTCCTATGTTGCAGTATTCTGCATATGGGTTTATCCCTTCAGTCTCACGTACATGCAGCCAGTATTCAAAAACGTTGTCTCTGTGGTGTGTCAGACGTCAGGCAGGGCAGAGGAACGTGGGCCATAAAAGTGACACCGGCACGCACCAGCCCTCAGGAGAGTAGCCCCATTTGGAGCCAGTCCTGTAAGAGCAATGCTATATCATTGCCATCCAGAAAGGGAAGAATGTAGCAGATGAGAGGGGAAGGTGGGTGGGAAGGAATACTGCAACATGGAGGAGGACATCTATGGTTATGGTAAGATTTTGCACAGCTGTTCTGTATCTAGTACCACCACTGCATTTCACTTATCCGCTTTCATTATATCATTATTATTCTTTAACTCAAGGCATTTCTCTCTGCTACTGTTAAACTAGAAAAATCTGTTTTTGGGTTTAGCTTCTAATAAAATTTACATCATTCTCACATGTCTGGAGAAAAGCTTCTAGCTCTTTTTAGGATATAAAATTGTTGAAAATAAAACTAAGGCTATAGCCCTAAATTATGTACCTACACACAAATTAATTCATCAATACCCATATGTATAGGGACATGACAAGAAAAGTGTTTGAGTATGGATTAAAAAGGATTCTGTTATGGCAACTAATAATATGTAGGAAGAATTAAACAACATATGATTCCAAAACTGAGAAATCGGAAGCTCTTATTTATAGATATGGATAGCAGGATACAAGCAGTGAAAATGTTTAGTCTCTTAGATTTTGTATGTGGGTCAGGTATATTTCTGATCAGCCAGAGAGGCTGTGGACAAAACTTTCTTCAACTCTATTAATCCTGGAGGAGAAGAGGGCAAGAGTTGTGGAATAAGTTGATTCTTCTAATAGAGCAAGGTGGTTTAGAATTATCTGATTTGGAGGAGATTGGAGCCATACAGTTAAGGGTCATATACAAAGCACAAGCAGAATGTTGTAATTCAAAATGGAATGGGATGCTGATCAAGTAGGGGGGAAGTTGAAGAAAGAGAGAGATTGTTGATAACAAACCTTAAGGTGAACACTGCAGAGTGTCATATTCATACAATAGCAGGAAGTGTTCTAAGAGCTATGCCAACATGAGACTGTGAAAAGGGTATGCTGCCAACAAGATTACTGCAAGTAGGGCGAGAGAAATTAAGCAAGAGGGGCTGGAATTTACTGGTGAAAACTGTCAAAGGAACCAGGGCATTTGGAGCAAATAACTAGAAATGGAAAGGTAATAGAGTGGGATGAGGTCAAGAAGACTTTTGAACTGCTAATATCAGAGTATAGGCAAAAAGAAAAGGATGGGGGAATCCCAGGTGAAAGACCTGCTGTGGTGAGGTTTTCAGTTGAATGTATAACAGAAGCTGCTGTTAAAAGGGAATAATTAGTAGGGCATGCTAAGTATTGCATAATAACTATAGGAATCCATCAGAGAAGGTTAGAAAAGATTGGAACGAGTCTGAAAAAGCAATTTACAAGAAACTTATGGGGGGACATATGCATGTCTCCCAAACATGCAACAAAGTCCAGAAGGTTTATGATCTTTGATTGGAAGTGTTTGCATATGTATTTTATTCTCAAACCAGAAAGAATTTTTTTCCTTGGATAGATAACAAGTGTTAAGAGTTGTGATGAGGAAGAAAGAGTTGTTTGGGAACATATGTTTTGGGAGTGTAATGAATTGGCAGTTTTAAAAATTCCCAATAGAGTAGTCTGTCAGAAATATTTTGTAAGGAAATGGCTGTAACTAAGAAAAGTATTATTTTTTGAGCTGGTACACGGGATCTGATTTGCCTAGACAAACTAAGGCCTTGTTAATTTTAATTCTGTTGGCTGACAAAAAGCAGAAATTCATAGTGTTTCACTGTTGCAGTCATTACACTTGGGTTATCCTGCTGGCAGGCTACCCGCAGTCGGCCTGAATTCCAAAGTCCTGGTCCGGCGTCGGTTGCTGTCGCCTCTTCCCTGACATCAGTGCGCCAGGGGTATAAAAGATGGAGCCAACGCCATTTTCTTCAGTCTTTATTACCGCGTGGTGCCCGAAGCAAAAGCAGTTTGCAAGTGCAGGTCGGCCGACTCCTGAGATTTTCAAAATCGAATTTCAGATCCGAAGTCTTCAATAAAGCTAAGTACTTTTTTCTTGCTCCAGACCGATGTCAGAAAAAGTTATTAATTGTAGTTCTTGTGGGAAGCAAATACCTCATAAGGATTTCCACTCCTACTGTATTCCTTGCCTAGGCCCTGACCACGACGTTGCTAGTTGTCGGCTTTGTGCTAGATTTAACCAACGCACTAAGCGTCTGTACGATTTTGCTTTTCATTATTTTGGCAGAAGGTTTAACTACATAATGCCGTCTGAACAACCGACCGGAATTCATAAAAAAAACCGCAAGGATAAAGACAGTGACAAGCATCCGAGGTCCAAAGCCAACAACTAAGCCTCTTCTAGGCCAGTCACCCGTTTGCCGGTGCTCAGTGAGGTGCTTTCGCAGCCCCTGACTCCCGTTACCTCAGAGCCACAGGCCACCTCCGACTCCCAAGTGGAGACAGCTAGGCCTCTGGATACTCAAGGTATTGGTCCTTTGGAAACTAATCCCTCAGACGGGTCCGGAGCTGCTGAGCAGGCATCGGCTTCTGAGGGTGTCTTCAGACCTACACAACTTATATAAAGCCTACTTCAGCATCCGAGACCAAGTCTAAAACAGTTTTAAAGACAAGTAAACCAGTACAGGATTCTCCAGGACAGGCTTCTATGCCTAAGAAACAGATGCTCAAAATGGCCGAAGACCTAATTACTCCGATCAGGGGTTCCCATCCCCCTCCTGATAAGAGGCCTTAGGCAAGACACTGAATATGATTCCTCTGATCAGGTTTCCATTTCCTATGATTCCTCTTTTGATCAGGAATATTCTGTTCCTCCCTATGAGGATTCTGATGCTGAAGATTCTATTCCTTCAGCTTCTCCTCCTGAGGACTATTCTTTTGGGGAAACCCTGCATACCACGAGAGAGCATTTCCATTGGGAGAGCCAGGATTATTCCGAATCAAAGAAAAGACTTAGAGACTTTCTTTTACTTCCTCAGCACAGACGTCTTGCAATTCCCCCTGTTCTAGACATAGTGGTTGATGTGTTCTCAGAGTCCAGCCTGTCTCCAGACTCTCTACCTCCTGCCCCTGTTAAGCCGGACAGATATATAGGGTTCCAGACACCCGTAAATTTCTTTACATGACCCAGAAACCATCTCTCAGGGTCCCAAAGGGGTCAAGGCTGCTTCTGCCAAAAACCATTTGCCCTCAGACAGAGATTCTAGGGCTTTGGACAGATGGGGGGAAAAAGTTTACACTTCTGCTTCCTTGGCTGTAAGGGCTTTAAATTGTCAGTTTCATATGCTCAAATATCAGCAATACTTAATGTCTTTGTTAAAACAACAAATGTTGACAAATTCTGAATGTACTGAGAACAAAGATTTGCAGGATTTATTGCATGCAGTTGAACAAGTGGGAAAGCTTACTTTGCAATGTGGCTATGGTTCACTGGAGGCCTCGTGCAGGGCCGCTGTAACAGGTTCTGTTATTAGAAGGCATGCTTGGTTAAAGGAACAAAATCTGCCTGATCATGTTAAAGCAAAATTATTGGATGCTCCATTACAGCATGATACTTTGTTTGGTGTTAAGGCAGAGGAGGTGTTAAAGAAAATGGAGGATAAGGCAAAATCTATGCAGACAGTAAAGGATTTCTTACAGGTACAGCCACCCAGATTTAGCAGAAACTGGCCCTCTAAGAATTGGTCCTTTCCAGTGACAGACAGACCACAAAGAGGTAGATTCAGACACCCTAGAGGCAGGTAACAGCCCCAGGGCTCATACAGGCCCAAACAGTGGGGGGTACTTCTACCTTCAAAAGCGGAGAAGACAAATCACAGCCTTATAGAAAACAGACCCAATGACTTCCCTCTGCCAGTGTCAAGCACTTATTTTTTGGCAGCACCCTTAGGGGGAAAGCTAGCACTTTTTCCACAAAACTGGCACAAGATCACCCAGGACAAATGGGTCTTAAATATAGTCTCTCAGGGCTACAGGTTCCACTTTCGCACCCTTCCAAAGGCAAAAGGTATGCCAGACCTGCCACACAATCAATGGCAAGAGGCACAAAAACAAGTTTCATCTCTCATGGACATGGGGGTTATTCAGCCAGTGCCACAACAAGAGCAGGGACAAGGATTTTACTCAAGACTTTTATTAGTACCAAGAAAGGACAAAACCTGGAGACCAATTCTGAACCTGTCTATTCTAAATACTTTTCTGGACGTCCAAAAATTCAAAATGTTGACTCTACAGCACCTTCTGCCCATGCTGGGCAAGAAGACTTTGCTTGTAACTTTGGACCTCAAAGAGGCATACCTGCATGTGCCAGTCAGACAATCTTGCAGAAGATACCTCAGATTGACAGCTGGTTCAATGCACTACCAATTATCTGCACTGCCCTTTGGCTTATGTACTGCGCCCAGGGTCTTCACAAAATGCCTGGCACTAGTGATTTCATTTTGCAGACAAAAAGAGGAATTCAAATATACCCCTACTTGGACGACTGCCTTATTCAAGCAAAGGACAAAGATATTCTACTACAGCATCTGGCATTTGTAAAAAGATTACTAATTTGCCTATGGTACACAGTAAACGAAAAGAAATCAAAACAAGTGCCCTCTCAATATACAATATTCCTGGGTGTGAGCTTAAATACAACTGCCCAGATGGCTTATCTCACGCCAGACAAACAAAGGCATCTGACTTCTTACTTCAGAGACATGGCAACAAAGACCCAGTCATCTGCAAGAAAAATTCTGCAGGCTCTGGGCTACATGGCATCCTGCATTATACTAATTCCATATGCAAGACTGCATATGAGGAAGCTACAATGGTATCTAAAAAGTGTTTGGACTCAACATTGCCATAGCCTGGAAACACTAATTACTCTTATTCCCTGCCTGCAACAGGAATTTCTATGGTGGGCACAGGCCTGTCACCACAACAAGGGGCAGCTATTCACCTTACCCACTGCCAGGCCGACACTAACAACAGATGCTTCAGATTGTGCCGGGGGGGCGCACATGGCAGGAAAATGTATTCAGGGCACATGGCCCACAAACCAAATGCATCTTCATATCAATCAAAAAGAGATGCTAGCTGTACAAAATGCCCTGACAGCCTTCAAGGACCTACTTCATCCAGGACAACTACTGATAAAGACAGAATACTACAGTCATGTGGTACATAAACAAGCAAGGGGGCACACATACCTACCCCCTCTGCAGGCAAGCCATGACTTTGTGGAACACAGCATTGACTTACCAAGTACATCTGCAAGCACAATTCTTGCCAGGAAAGACAAATACTTTGTCAGACAAACTAAGCAGAAACCTCATGGACCCTCACTAGTGGAAACTAGATCCACAAGTCTTCAGCATGATAACAAGGAAATGGGGATGCCCAGACATATATCTATTTGCCTCCCCTCACAACTGTCAGTACAGAGATTCTGCTCTCGGACTTATCACAAGCAAGCATGGAAAGTGGACACCCTTTCATTCAGCTGGAAAGCCCTTACAGTATATGCCTTCCCTCCTCTGCCTCTCCTCTCCAAGGTACTCCTAAAGGTCAGACTAGAGAAGCCAAAAATGATACTGATTGCCCCAGACTGGCCACGCCAGCAATGGTACCCAATCCTAAAGAGCTTGTCTCGAGGCCTAGCCTGGACATTGCCTCTAATACCTCATTTGCTGACCCAACAGAACAATCAGATCTTGCACAGCCAACTCAGAACCCTAAATCTGGCTGCATGGCGGATAATGTAATCCTTCAGAAGGCACCTCTCTCTAAAGCAGTTATGGATGTTATTTTGGAGGCCAGGAGGCCCAGCACCAGGAAAATCTTATGCAGAAAAATGGAAGAGATTCTGTGCTTGGAACCCAAGCGCAGGGAATTGACTCGCTTGAACCTAATATTCCTCATATTTTGCAATACCTAACTGAGATGCTGGACAAAGGCCTATCCTTCTCATCAATTAAGATCCATGCCTCTGCCTTTTCAGCTCATTACAATACGGACCACCTATTTTTTCTCATCCACTGCTAAGACAGTTTCTCAGAGGGGCCAAAAACATAAGACCTCCAAGGAGAGCTCCAATGCCTACATGGGACCTCAACTTTGTCTTGGAAAAACTCACATTGCCTCCTTTTGAACCGGCCAACACAGCACAGATAAAATACTTGTCATGGAAAACCGCTCTTCTCTTAGCAATAACTTCAGCAAGAAGATTCTCAGAGTTACTGGCACTAATGGCTGTGGAACCTTTTATTATTTTCCATCAGGACAGGGTTTCTCTAAGGACAAACCCGACATTTATGCCTAAGGTAGTGTCCAGTGTGGCTCTTAACCAAACCATACATTTTGCCTACCTTTTATCCAAACCCACAGAATAAGGGGGAGAGACTTCTGCATACTTTGGACATACACAGACAGCTACGCTTTTACTTGGACAAGATTAAAGCCTTCAGAAAGACTGAGCAACTCTTAGTGGCATATGTGGCAGGTTCCCAAGGAAAAGCCATTTCAAAGCAGACCATTTCAAAATGCATAGGCCACTGCATTCGTTTCTGCTATTCACAGCATGGCAAATCAGTGCCTAAGGGCATTAGGCCACATACTACCAGAGCAGCAGCCACTTCAGCAGCCTTCCTCAGAGGAGTACCAACCAAGGATATATTGGAGGCTGCAACATGGACTTCAGTGCACACTTTTACAAAGCACTACCATTTACCTCTCTACTCTAAATCCAGAGCAGGCTTTGCCACTGCAGTTCTGCAGTGCCTCATAGCCACTCCAAACTCTATTTAGGCCCAGCCACCCAACCTCAGCTTTGGGATTCAACCCAAGTGTAATGACTGCAACAGTGAAACACGATGAACATAGTACAGTTGTGTACCTACCATAAATGTAGATGTTAGAGTGTATTCACTGTTGCAGTCCAGGTTACCCTCCCACCATCCCCCTTTTTCTTTGCTGGAACTTATCTGTACCTCTCTGTTCTATGCAACCTATGTGGTGTATTTGCTTGTAGATGAAGGTTATGGGCATGCTTTTTTATGTTCATAATTTTTACAGCCTACCCTTTTGGGGGCACCTGACATCTGTGGCAAGAAAAACTGAAGAAAATGGCGTCTGCTGCATCTTTTGTACCCCTGGCGCACTGACGTCAGGGAAGAGGCGACAGCAACCGACACCGGACCAGGACTTTGGAATTCAGGCCGACTGCGGGTAGCCTGCCAGCAGGATAACAAAAGTGTAATGACTGCAACGGTGAATACACTCATAATACACTCGAACATCTACATTTATGGTAGGTACACAACTGTACTTTGTTAGGAAATGGAAGTTAGTCTACTGTAAACCAACTGTGTTTGAAATATTTAATAATATAATAGAGGTAAAAGGACCGGAAGAGGGATTTTTAGAAAAGGAAAGAGCAAATTGCATAAAAATAAATGGAAATTGTGGGAACAGTACATTTAGAATAATGAGGAGTGAGGTTTAAGGGAATGCAGGAATTCTGCAATGCATGTAATGTTGGACTGAATACTAAGAAAGCAAAAATAATGTGATGTATAGTGTATGTAAATTGAAAATATTAATATGTTTTTTTTCTATTAATATAGGTTTCCCTGCGTCTTAGTTGACAGTAAAGTTGTAAAAAAAAAAAAAAAAATTGAATCACCTATTTGTTTGGAATACTGCAATAGTGATTTCAGTCAGGACATAATTCATTTGTGTAAGAATTTGCTTCCCGCCTACCTTCCCCTTTTTTCTCTTAGTCTTCCTTTTTACCCTGCTGACCAGTCTGGCAGCCCCTAGGACTGAGTCTTGTGACCCCCTCCCCTTTTCAGCCTACTCTTTAGATAGCACTGAAGTTTGTCTCGTGAAAGTCGCTATTTTCAGGCAATCACATTTTTTCACAGAATTTGATGTATGTGCCCACATTTAGCGAGCTATAACTTGTCTTTCTTAGGGAGTTGTGCTCCTTAGGATAACCCGCATTTCCTCACAAAGTTTGAACTGTTGTTGAACCAGCACATTCATGTCTCTGTTTACTGTGCTAATCAGAGACCAGGTAAGAGAGGCCCCTTCTCAACCTGGGTATGCACTGATGTCACAGGTTTTACATGATTTTAGGTATATGAATTTAAGATGACTAACAGCCAGTTGTCTCTTAGCTCTGAGGAGGGAATGAGTCACACTTGCCAAGCAGCCCCTTCCAAGTAGCTAGCCCAACTGCATTATGTAACCAGTAAGTGTATCTTGCTATCAAGTAGCACATCAGCTTTGAAAACTGCTTTAGTTGAAGGCCACTGTAGGTGTCTGTTCACTAATGTCTTCCCTGAATGCTACACTGTTTGCAAGCATTATTGCCTCACCCATGACTCTTTTATCGCGTTCCTGCAGGAGCTTGTGAGGAAAAAATGCCAACTTGCCGGTGTGGTAGAGAAGACATATTTGTCATTTATCCACTTTAGAATGTCCTCTCATAGATCAGTTGAAATCACTTAGAATACATCATTGTTTTATTTTGCAAACTTCATTTTTATTCTAGAATATGAGTGTGACGACAGAATGTCAAGATCACATAGGTGCTTCCCTGAAATACTTCATATTTCAGCCTTGACTAGCACTGTGTGGGTGTGATTTGCTGTCAGGTTTTCTCGAACTTGTTATGCTAGTAGTATTTTGCTTTTATAATATCCATTACTCATTTAACTGTACATACCCACTAAGTTTAAGTGACCTATTTCTGGAGCGCAGTAAGATTACAGGCTGGTTAGGTGACTTGTTTTAAGTTATACAGCCCAGAGTGGAAATGAAAGGAGTCAGACCAATGTTGTTTTGCCACCTTGGTAGTAAATTGAAAGCTGCCATTTCCTGAGTGAAGTTGTAGTGCGCTTGCGAGTATTTATTCATTTTGCAATTTTGGCACCCTTTGTATTTAAACATCTGTATCACTGACATTGGACAAGAACAAGACTAAATGCATAGCTGTAGATAATTACGTACAACATTGCATTCACTGTTTTATACTTCATTTTTTCAGGTTTAATTGATGTCCATGTCCATCTACGAGAGCCTGGTGACACACACAAAGAGGACTTTTCATCTGGCACAGCGGCTGCTTTGGCAGGTGGTGTGACCATGGTGTGTGCCATGCCAAACACTAAACCAGCTCTTGTGGATCAGAACACTTTCACTTTGGCAATGAAGGCAAGTCTTTTGTTGTGCATGTTGTTCTTTGCTATGCTGCACTTATGCATCTTGTTTATGTTTTTTTTTCTGATTCATATTTGTAGCTGGCTGAAGCAGGTGCTCGCTGTGATTTTGCTGTCTTTGTTGGGGCCTCCTCGGATAATGCTAGCGCTCTACCTGAATTCGCCTCTATGACTGCTGGGTTGAAAATGTACTTGAATGACACATTTTCTTCTTTGAAAATGGAGAATGTTTCTCTGTGGATGGAGGTAGGTGCATGTGTATAGTGCTACTGATTTTTTTTTTCTTTTGTGTTGTAACTGGCTTAAGTAGGAGTTTAGGGTCACAGTGCCAGTTTAATAAAACATGATACTGAAACGTATGCTTTTTGCTAGTGCCTCAGATACCGAATAGTACTTAACATTTGTCAGGCTAAAAAATAAGGAAAACTAAAAGGAAGGGTCTTGACAGTACACTGTCAACTACCCTACTATTTAATATGCTATAGAACTATCCTTATCTGTACGGACATAAAATGAAATGTTCACTCATTTTGTTAGCAAGCACAGTCATAGACTTTTATTTTGTTAAAAAAAAAAAAATTTAACTGTCTCAAAATGGAAATTAAAGATTGTGGACACGTCCATAGAATATAAGCAGTAAAGATATTCATGGAAGCTTAAGTTATTTATGTGGGACAAGTTTTCTTAGACACCTCCTAAGAAAATAAGCAAATAAGCTTTTAAGTGTTTAAGGGGATGGAAAGCACTCGTGTGGCATGGGATTTTTTTTCTGTGTGGATAAGGGCTGGCAGTGCTTGACCTTGGTAGTTGACTCTCATGATGTAGTCCTTTAGTTATCTTCTGCGACGTCAGGAACATGCATCCAGATGGACGGAAGCGGTGATTTTTGGAAATGGCAGATTGAAGTTGTGGGCCTTGTATGACCCACAAAACTCTAGCAAATAGGTAAATTGAGATTGTTAATCAAAATACATTGAAGAGGAACTTAAAAGGCTGTAGGTTGTTTTGATGATATTTTCATCAAAAACGCAGTGACTGCCTAACAGTGTGGCACCAGAATGGAGAATAAGAACTGCAATCCCTTATTTGCAGGAAACAAACTTGGGTGGAGCAAAAGGGAAGTTTGATTAAGAGACAATAATAGAAGTCTGTACATGGGGCCCTCAAGCCAAATTATAGCTTAGTTAAAGAGAGGTGAGGGAGACCCTCAAAACTAAAAAGTGGAAATGTAGGATTACCCAGAACTGCAGGATGTCAGAGTATTGCTAGTCAAATTTTAGAGTTGGAAGAAATCTCAAAAAAAAGTGTGTAGAGTGGCTTTATTGGTTGTTTATAGAGGGATCAAGCAACCCCCCCCCCCCCAAGTCATGATTAAAAAAGTAGGAGTACATGTAGCTATTAGGTTAAAACAGTGGAAACCTCAGAGAGGGATACAATGAAACTTTTTGATTTAATATAAAATGAATTGCCTTTGGAAGTTAAGTACTGAAAATTATAGTTATTCAAAAAATCCTTTGGTTTGTAGTATTGTTAAAATAAGAATATGACTTGTGATTCGTGAATATTTTAATAAAAAAATATGACAAATCAATAGAGCAAATGTTTAAAAAAAAAACAAATTTGCAGCCTTATTGGACTTTTGGAAGGATTTTCAGTGTCATGCTTGCTTAGTGCCAAAATGAAGGACATCTCAACTAGGATAAAATGAATTAAAGCTAATTAAGACGGTTCTCGTTCACATCAGAATGAACAGTTTAAGAATGTCCTTCCTCTTGGATATTTAGCAGAATTTGGTGGGGCTACTGAACATCTAAAAAAGCATGGGAGGGCACATCTACTTAGCAAATTCCTCTTGTATGAATATCAAGATAAATCTTTCATTGGTTAAGGATGTACACATAGATTTGATGCCCGTCATCTGGAGTAGGATAGATGCACAATCTAACAATGTGTGCTTTTTATCCAGTGGACCTTGAGTCTCTCCCTTAGAATTAAAAGTACCAAAATTAAATTTTCTATCTGTCCCTGTAGTTTCTTTTTTTGTATATTTTTCGAAAGTGTGTGTATGTATTTTATATATATGTTTACAGTGTATGTGTGTGTGTGCGTATATCTATATATATATATATATATATATATCTGTACACATACACACACGTAAAATATACATGCACACTCAGATACATTTGTGTGCATTCATGTATATAAAATACATTTATGTATGTGTGTGTAATGCACATTATATACATACACACACACACACACACACACACACACACACACACATAATGAAAAGTCGGAGGTGAATGTGGCCTGGTTCCATGCCAAAAGCCTCAGTAATAAGTAATTTTGAAGCTTTTATCTGCTTGGAGGAGGATTTTTTTTTGGTAACACTAAAACTGGCGTAAAGATAAAAAATGTCTTGATTTTTGTCAGAGCAGTCATCCTTTTGGTTTTGCATATTCAGTGGTTCAAACCTCTTGAAACTGACCTAATCTTAAAGTTGATTTTAACCTGCCTGTAATGTGGATATTTAAAGTTGACATGTTTGGGTCTTCTCTCACTGATAATCTCTCTTGTAAGTCTACTTCACATGTTGGCCACATGTATATGGAATGCCCTTGTTTTCATTCTGTCTGTGTGCAAGAGAAGATGGTTTTCATGCTGTGTCTGTATGGTGGTTCTTGAGTGCTTTAAGTAAGCTTCCCATTAGAGTTTATTTTAAGTTTATTACAAAATATCTAATAATTTACCATAACTCAGTTTTTGAATTCAATTAAACTTGAGTACACTGAATAACTTTCAGATTTTTGGTCATATTTGAGCACATACAAGATGATGCACTGTAGTCAGTGTAGCATATGTAGAAACTATGACATATATTTTAACTAATGTCAGTTGCCCAGTAGGTAGCAGGGTTGATTTTGGTGCTGGAAAATCAGAGAGCTATGAGATGTTCTTAGTGTTTCACTGTTGCAGTCATCACACTTTGGTGGCCCTCAGTCGGCCCAAATACCAGGAACTTAATATTTCTGCGTCAGATGCTGTAGCTCCACTTCTGGCAGCAGGTTGTCAAGGGTATAAAAACAGGCAGCTCGACGCCATTATATCAGTCTTTCTTGCCGAGGACCCCGAAGCAAAAGCAGTTCACATGAGTGCCTGTCGACCACTGCCTCAGTTTTCGTTTACGAATTTAATCATCCTGGTCTTCTAAATCTAAGTACTCCATTGGGGATCCTTTTTTTTTTTGCTCTAACCCATGTCAGAAAAGGTAAAAAATTGTCTTGCATGTGGAAAGCAAATGCCACACTAAGATTTTCATTCTTACTGCTTCACCTGTTTAGGCCCAGACCATGACATACCTCACTGTCAGTTTTGTGCCTTGTTCAACCTCCAAAACCATTCATCGTCAGGCCCTTTTTTGTCGCTAAATATTTTCGTTCTAGATCTCCATATTCCAAAATGGCTTTGGTAAGCCATCCGACTACCGATATTCTGAAAAACAAACGTAAGGATAAAAACAGAGAGACCGCACAGGTCCAAAGTTGCCGAAGATGCTTCCGTTAAGCTAGTCGCCAGTTCGCCGGTACTCAGTGAGGCGCTTTCACAGCCCTTGATGCCCGCTTCAATGGATTTGCAAGCCTCTACCGATACCCATTCGGAGTCTGGTATGCCCAAAGACTCTTCTTTGACTATGGAACCTGCAGATGTCTCTTCCTTGGATGGGTCCGGTGCTGCTGAGCAGGCACCGGCTTCTGAGGAAGTTCTTTGCACTACCGATGTTCGATACAAACCGACTTTTTTCTTGTCTTCAGTTCTGTCTAAAACTACACAGTTTCTAAGGCCAAGAGTATGTGCTACGCCTAGAAAACCAATGACCAAAGCGCATGCATCTGCTCCCTTACCACAACATCAAATGCTTAAAATGGCAGAAGACCTTATGCTAATTAGGGGAAGTCAGCCTTCCCCTGCTAAGAGAAACAGACCAGTCCCCAGCAGCTTCAACAGACCAAGAGTCTGATGACTCTGAAGTATCTGATTATGAAGACATGCCCTTATCTGCTTATGAGGATTCAGATGCAGTGGAATCCATGCCTTCTGTCTCTCCTCCAGAGGACTTTTCTTTTGGTGAAACTTTACATACTTTAAGAGAGCATTTCCATTGGTAATGCCAAGACTATCCTCAGTCCAAAAAGAGAGAGACTGAGAATTTTTAGATTTGCCACAACATAGGCCTTTAGCAGTACAATCCTGGAAGTTGTTGATGTCTTTATGGAATCCAGTCTTACTCCTGATACTTTACCCCCTGCTGCTAGGAAACCAGACAGGTACCACAGAGTACCTAACTCTCTCAAATTCCTTTTCAGAAATCCTACTGCTGACCCAGAGGTAATTTCCCAGGGGCCTAAAGGTATCAAAGCAACTGCAGCTAATAATCCCACCCCTTCGGACAGAGATTCCAGAGCCTTAGACAGATGGGGTAAGAAAGTATATACCTCTGCAACCCTCACCATTAGGGCTTTGAATTGTCAGTTTCGCATGTTGAAGTACCAACAACATATTATAGAACTTAAGCAGAAAATAGCAACCTTTACAGACTGTGCAGAAAATAAAGAATTGCAAGAGCTTGTGCATTCTGCAAGCCAAGTCAGCAAGCATACATTGCAGTCTGGCTTTGACGCCTTAGAAGCATCTTGCAGGGCAGCAGTCACTGGTTCTGTACTGAGAAGGCATGCTTGGCTTAAGGAGCAGACCTTGCCAGACCATGTCAAATCAGTTGTTAGACACTGCTTTAAACAAAGACAATCTGTTTGGCACCAAAGCAGAAGAGGTGCTTAAACAGTTGGAAGAAAAACTAAATCTATGCAGACAGTCAAAGAATTCTTACAAATACATCCTCCTAGATTCAGTAGGCATTGCCCTCTAAACACTGGTTCTTTCCATCTCCCTCCAGGGCATCTCAAACTAGAAACAAAAAAGAAACTGCTGCGGGTAAAACCAAGGTGCAAAAAAATAAGTAAAAATATAAACACAATGCACCAAGGTATCACACAATAACGTTTAATGAAAACAAAAAGTAAAAGACAGAGGTGAGTGCTTTCGCAACAATAGTTGCTTTATCAGGCAAAGATCAAGTGAATAGCACTGCTTAAATAGGTAAAAAGCCAATTATCTCATGAATTAATGATGTCATACACCAAAAGTTTACAACATGAGCATAGTAATGGTATGAATAAGATATAAAATGCTGAATAAATACTGCATAAAATACATTTGCATATGCATAAAATGTAATATAATAAAAGTAACCATAAAAATAAAAATGAACAATAAAAACTGTCAATGTTTAAGGCGTCTAGCTTTCAAGAATGGAATCAAAGAGGTGGTACCATTGAGGCCTGGATATCTTTCTGCATTAAGTTTCAGTATCAATTTCTGTTCATGGCTCTCTGTAACATTTTCTATATCTTCACCTTTCAGATTATCTCATCTCAAATTAGACCCAGGGGAAACGGGCCCCAAAGACTACAGTCTCAGGGTATGCAGAGGTCTAAGCAATGGAGTGCCTCCACCTCCAAAGCAGGGAGTGCTAAGCCCCACCCCCTTACGGAAAAAATTCAGGGTATGCAGAGGTCTAAGCAATGGAGTGCCTCCACCTCCAAAGCAGGGAGTGCTAAGCCCCACCCCCTTACGGAAAAAATTCACAATGACTTCTCTACTCCACTCCCCACCTCTGCTCAGCTGCTTGTGCCCCAGGAGGAAAACTTGCTCCTCATGCAAAAAACTGGATGTCCATCACCAAAGACAGATGGGTCATCAACATTGTATCCCAGGGGTACAAATTTTACTTCCACTCTCTGCCAACCCCAAAAGGGTTCCCAGACCTTCCTCCAAACCAGTGGGCAGAGGCACACAACTAAGTTCTATCCCTGCTCTCTATCAGGGCAATTCATCCAGTTCTGCTGGAACAGATAGGCCAAGGATTCTATTGCAGACTTTTCCTGGTACCCAGAAAAGAGGGCTGTTGGCGCCCAATCCTAGATCTTTCAATTCTCAACACCTTTCTGGTGGTACCAAAATTCAAAATGCTCACCTTGCAGCAGCTTCTACATATGCTAGCCAAAGATACCTGGTTAGTCACCATAGACTTAAAAGAAGCCTACCTGCACATCCCTATAAGGGATTAATGAAGGAAATATCTACGTTTCAGGGCCAGGTCTGTGCATTATCAATTCTCTGCACTTCCCTTAGGCTTATCCACTGCTCCCAAAGTATTCACAAAATGCCTGGCTCCAGCCATTGCTTACTGCAGGCAGAGAAATATCCAAATTTACCCGTACTTGGACGACTGCCTGATTCAAGCAGACAGTCAGGAGTTGCTGTTGCAGCACATGACATTTGTAAAGAACCTTCTCACATCTTTGGGGTACACCATCAATGAAAAGAAATCAAAACTAGTCCCCAGTCAAAAGATTGTATTCCTGCAAGCTTGGACACAGCATCCCAGAGGGCATTCCTCAATTCAGAAAAACAAGCCTGACTATTTTACTCAAATGGCCACCAGAACCCAGCTGTCTGCAAGGAAAATCCTGCATGCCCTAGGGTTCATGGCATCATGCATCCTACTAATTCCGTATGCCAGACTGCAAATGAGGAAACTTCAATGGTACTTCGTCTTTGGTGCCAACATTCTCAGGACCTGGAAACAGTCATTCCTGTCATACCCTGTCTAAGGACAGATTTTCTGTGGTGGGCAGAAGCATGCAACCTCAACAAGGGACTGCACTTTACTCAACCCACACCGCCCAGACCCTAACCACAGATGCATCAGACACTGCCTGGGGAGCACACATGGATGGCAAATGCATTCAGGGCCACTAGAGTCCAAGTCGAATTCATCTGCACATCAACCAAAAAGAGATGCTAGCTGTGCAGCATGCTCTGACAGCTTTCAGATCCCTACTCTCTCCAGGACACCTGCTAGTAAAAACAGAACACCACAGTTATGTGGTACATCAACAAGCAGGTGGGAACCCACTCTTACCCACTATACAGGTTAGTCATGGCCCTGTAGAACACTGCCTTGGACATGCAAGTACATCTGCAAGCTCAGTTCTTGCCAGGGAAACAAAACTCACTGGCAGACGACTTAAGCAGAAATCTCCTGGACCTGCACAAGTGGCATTTAGAGCCTAGCACCTTCAACCTTCTGATTCAGAAGTGGGGGACCCCAGAGGTGGATCTCTTTGCCTCCCCCTGCAACTACCAGCTCAGCAAATTTTGCACCAGGAATCCTCAAGGCAGGGCCTGGAAAGTGGATGCCCTATATTTTCAGTGGGTAAATCTCTGTCTGTGCCTTCCCCCTCTGCCTCTTCTCCCAAGAGTATTACTCAAGATAAGGCAGGACAGACCAAGGACAATTCTGATTGCCTCGGACTGGCCACGATTGCACTGGTACCCACTCCTGCACAGCCTGTTACCGATGTTACCTACTTCAGAACCCAACTCTGCTCTCTCAGCAGGAGGGACAGATTTTGCATCTGTGTCTACAAACCCTAAATCTTGCAGCCTGGCTTATTCCTTGAATTCTCCCCCAGCAACCCTAAGCAAATAGATGCTTGGCATCATTCTTGAACCCAGTACAAGAAAATCCTATGCTGATAAGTGGAAAAGGTACTGCTCCTGGATTCAGTCTAAAGGAGAGGACACAACTCTGCCCTCCCTGCCTCTAAACCTAGATTACTTAGCAGATCTACTCCATAAGGGCCTATCCTCTTCCATTAAGATACATGCCTCAGCCATTTCGGCTCGTTACAACACTGAGCCACCTCTCTTCTCACACCCTTTTATCAAACAGTTCCTGAGAGGGGCAAGCAACTTAAGGCCGCCACGGAGAACACCCGCCCCTGCTTGGGACCTTAACTTTGTACTGGAAAAGTTCACGCCCCCCCCCCCCCTTTAAACCTGCAGCGTCAGCAGAGTTAAAGTTCCTCTCTTGGAAAACAGCATTGCTTCTAGCCATCACTTCAGCTAGAAGAGTGTCTGAGCTACAAGCACTTATGGCTGTGAAACCCTTCATTATTTTCCATGCTAACAGGGTTTCCCTCAGGACTAACCCTTCCTTTATGCCTAAAGTGGTTTCCAGTGTGGTTCTCAACCAAATCCATCCATTTGCCAGCCTTCTTCCCTAATCCTCAAAATAAAGGGGAAAGGATCCTGCACTCCTTGGATGTGTACAGACAGCTCAGATTTTACCTTGATAGGACTAAGCCCTTCAGAAAATATGACCAGTTACTAGTCAGCTTTGCAACAGGGGCAGAGAGGGCAGGGCCATTTCAAAACAAACAATTTCCAAATGGATAGCACACTGCATTTCTGCTACAAGCACCATGGGAAACCAATCCCTGAGGGGGTCAGAACACATTCCACTAGGACAACATCTACCTCAACAGCATTTCTCAGGGGATTCCCTACCAGGGACATCCTGGAAGTTGCTACCTGGAGTTCTGTACACACCTTCACCAAGCATTACCACCTGCCTATCTTTTCCAAATCCAGGGCAGGTTTTGCAACAGCAGTCCTGCAAGGAATACTAGCCAGCCCCAACTCTTCTTGACTGCCTCCACCCTTCTTCAGCTTTGGGAATCTACCCAGATGTGATGACTGCAGCAGTGAAACACAAAGAACATAGTACAGTTTTGTACACTTACCATAAATGTAGATGTTAGAGTGTATTCACTGTTGCAGTCCTGGTTTCCCTCCCTCCAGCCCCCTGTTTTTTTCTCTCTCTCCCTCTCTGGCTTTTACTCACCCCTTTCAGGGGTATTGGTATTTACTTTTTACTGGTGGTGTTTTCCCCCACCATAACTTAGCTTCCTGTTTGGGGGGCACCTGACATTTGGGGCAAGAAAAACTGATGTAATGGCGTCGGCTGCCTGTCTTTATAGACCTGACATCAGTTCTGGAGTGACAGCATCTGACGCAGAAATACCAAGTCTCTGGTATTCGGGCCGACTGAGGGCTACCTGCAGGCAGATAACCCAAGTGTAATGACTGCATCAGTGAATGCACTCTAACATCTACATTTATGGTAGGTGTACACAACTGTACTTTTTATATCTTCATGTGAAAGAGGACGATGTCACAGAATAGTCTTTAGCTGGAAGTTGTTTAATGATTTTCCTTGAATCCTTCTCTTTCTCTTATTATTATGCTTGGTTCCCCTGAAAGAGAACAGTGGATGAATAGAAGTGGTATGTTCTGCTTCTTAAACAAATAAACTGATATATTTATGAATGCAGCAAAACTGAGTATGCACATCTGTCTTCTGGTTGGATCTGGAAAAGAGGGAGGCATTCCTGTCCAGCCATGGCAATAAGCTTGAAGTTTGGCAGTAAAGACAGTATCACCTGTGCAGTGTTCTGTTTCTTTATTTCCGTCTGTCTGTCTTTTGCTTCTGAAGCAAGTGGCTGCATGCGTCATTTTGTCATTCTGTACTTTGAAGATGGGAAGCATAGTTGGGTGTCCATTCTGGGGATCTCTGTCTGAAATTCCTGGACAAATTATCTTCATATCTGGAGAAGACCTATTCATTTAACTGTCACTGTCATTGATATAACTGCTTTCGGCAAGGACATTGTTGTTGGATGTACGCTGACATTGTGCTACAGTGAATGGCAAATATATTGAGTTGTACAAGTAGTCTTTGAGCCTTTGTTAAGCTTCAGAAATTCCTCACTGTAGTTGATGGACGTTTACCACTACTGTAACATAATATCCCTGGAGAAACCATCTATGTCCTTACAAGCTTTGGTGCAAAATAGGATGTATTGGAGGAGTCGCATAAAAGATGTAACAAAATGTCTGCACATGTTGTGGTTGGTGTCAGAGAGAGGGTTGAGTGCCCAAAACTGTAGAGACTCAAACCAGTTGTCTCACCCAGTCCTTTTGTCTCCTGAAGCCATTTAGAATAAGCTTCACCATTTTCTGTTTGTGTGGTTATCTGATCACTCAGTGCCACAGGAACCTCATGCTAATAATACTAAGACATTCTGGCTCTGGGTTCTAGCTTTCAGATTGTGAAGTACAATCTATAAGTGGACGTCAGTTGGTCATCCAGAGTGGTGATTAGAAGACACTTAGGTGTGGTCAGAGTGCCCATTTCCCTGTCCTCTCCATTCTGACAACTGCACTACAGTGGAGTATTGGAAAAGGGCTCATAATATCCAGATATCTGAGGCCCGGATGCTTGTGGTTATGATATCAGTCTCACAGATGTCTGAAGAGGTTTTCAGTAGTTTTAACTAAAATATTTGCAGAAGATTACTTTGCATTCCTTCAGACATCTGCCTAAGCTCTGATTACAGACTTGGAAACTTTTTTTGAAGCTGAGAGAGGAGGAGGAAAAAAGCCATCCGAATGGCCTCCGATTCAGAAGGATGAGCATAGTGTCATATATTTGAATTGTGCACTTAGCCCCTTGACTTTGACACTGATGAATAAGCTTAATTCTCAGTATTGCCACCTAAGGATGTTGCTTTTTGGTGATGTGCTTAACCTGATGCAAGGGTATTTTTATGTGAGAATTCCGGGAGATTGCTGCCTTTAATAGTCATAATAGACTTTTGGAACAAGAGCTTTCTGAGTATACCCACTATCCCTTTTGCTTCATTAAAGACAGACTCTTCCCATTTACCCAAAAGATTTACTGAATGTTGGAACAGCAGCATGATTTCTGAAAACCTGGTTGCATGCACTAGGATAGGTGGAACAACATCTAGGGTTATGCAGTGACTTAGCACACTATCAAATGACAGAGAAGAGTTGTAGTTCATTTAGGCAAGGCGGTGTGCACTTCTACCATCTGCAGGAATAAAGACCATTTATCAAACTCGTGGGAATTATCACAGGGCATTTCAGAAGAGTCGCTGATGGACAGAACTGGCAAGCTGGTTTAAGCTGCAGGAAAACATATTTGCTCCAGGGTTTGCTGCTCAGAATTGGCTCAGAAGTTGTACTTTGTTCTGCATGCAGCCTTTCCTTAATGTCCAGAAATGGTTCATGATGCTTCCATAGGCAAGAAGTAGTGTTTAGGGTCTCCTTCCAGGGAGCTAAATAAAGCTGGAGGAGAAAGGAAAAACTGTGCTGCTCTTTAAATGCAAAGAGTTAGCCGTCTAAAATCTGAACCTTTTTATACGAAGCAAACAAAACTTGACAGCTTTGAAAACCATAAGAAGTTTAAGAAAAAGCGGAAGTCTTAGAGAGGGAGAGGGTCTGTCCTTCCAGCCACAGGGACACTACTGGTCAAAATGTTCAAGACAGTAGAAGCTGTTACTCTTCTCTGTGCCGTAAGCTTCTTACTCATTTGAAAGGGAAATTATATCCAAGCTTCTAGGGGTCTTAGAGTCTGGGAGATGTCAAGCAGATTCCCTGACAGCCATCTATTTTGGGTCTATATTATAACAGTGAATGCTGTATAATCGACCCTAAAATTTCGAAACTGCAAAATGTCGAACACAAGGAACAGCGATACCCCCCCCCCCCCCAGTGAAAAAACATCGCTGCTCCATTAAAAAAAAAAATAAAATAGAGGGCTTCCCTCCCCCCACACACCCCCCTACTTAAATATACCAACTCTGAGATTGCACCATAGTGGAAGAAATGGCAAAGTCCCGAAAATGGCCCAGTGTTTTTTCCCCCCTGGGAAAAAAAAAATCGCTGTTCATGTGTTTGGGATTTCGCCATTGCGGACAAAAAGGTTTGGTTAAACAGCATTCGCTGATTTAATAGGAAACCTCTATTTTCACTAGAGCAAGGATGCCCTACTTCTGACAAGTATTTTTTTCAGAATGAGCAGGGTTCACATTGATGCAAGAAGAGAGACCCCAGTTTCCTTGTACTTGTCAGTCTCTCTTGCACGTCTCAGTGCTGTTGACAAGGTCTGTCCTTCTCTCCTGTTCAACTTTCAGCTGCCTTTGTCTACATCTTGGTGTACAAGAACCTCCTTTCCTCCAGGTCATCTGTCATACAGTTCATTAATTTTATTCGTGAGCTCTGCCCACCCACATGTCCATTGTCCCGAGTAAGGGACGTACACTTCTTCATAGAAAAGCTGCTCCACCTTTGTTTACATCTGCCAGTTGTACTTCATAAACATTCTATACGCATTACAAGCTGGATGTTCAGTCTAGAAGCAGTGACACAGCCTGCCTTGCAGCAGCCTTATGAGGCATTTAAGCGGTGCACCCAACATCATTCTCCTGCTGCTTGGTTTTCTGTTATTTGTCTGCATCCTGCAGCAGACATCAGTAATGAATGTAGTACAGTTGTGGGAAACTCACCATCTCTCTGAACAGAATTATTTTGGCAAAAGGGGCTCCTGTCATTCTTCTACAAAACCTACAAAACTCATGGTTACTTGCATGGATTGCAGACTCATGGCTTACAGACCTCAAGCAGCCTTTAAACCAGCATAATTCTGGGAGGGGGGCTGCTGCACTATCATTTTGTTTTGGAGACTATGGCTGTCAGGTTAGTGTACATGAATACAGCCCTTATGGTCATTTGTGCTTGAGACCCCTAGATTTAAAATTTAAGTTGTATATTTGGCTTCAGGTCACCATTCCTCCATGGTTGGAGGAGGTTGACTGGACTTAGATTTGGCTTAATCTGTAAAATGATTTGAGATGTATGCTTTTCTTTTGCTTTGGACATTTTTGTTGTAGGTACCCTTGGGATCATTCAGGATTTAAGAAATTGTGAAATATTTGTTACTGTACTTTTCATCTTAGATGGCAGATTAAACTAGCACCAAAAAGAAGACAAAGGTTGAAGGTCTAAACTTGCTTTAACTGCTTGGCTTCTGGTTATTGTGCGAGAAGTAACACTATACCACAGGGTCATCTAACTGCTTTAATCTGTTTTAAGATGCATGTCCATCTGCAAATTAATATCGTTCATCTTATGTTTGTTGTATGGCAATGACCCTTGTAGTTTAACGTCTTTAGTTGTGAAAAGTACCTTCAGATAACTGTAGTCACCCCCCACCACCCTCTCTCTGGCATCACCCTACTTGGGAATTGCAATTGTAACTGAAAGACATGCTTCTTCATGTCTGGTGGAGACATTTTTATGAATGTTTTGTTTTTCTAGCCTCACTGTACCCCCCCCCCCCCCCAAAGAAAATCAGGCAGGAAATGCTTCTTGCAAGAAAGAATATTTTGTTTAAATATTTTAGCGAGATAGTTTCTTTTGATTGCTTAGTTGTATTTACTTGTGTTTATGATTTACTTTTAGCATTTTGAGAAGTGGCCCAAGCATTTGCCCATAGTTGCTCATGCTGAAAAACAGACTGTTGCAGCAATTCTTATGGTGGCTCAGCTGTACCAGAGGCCTATCCACATTTGCCACGTTGCTCGTAAGGAAGAAGTAAGAATGATTCCTTTTATCACTTTTGATTTTTTTTAATTTTCAGAATGTAGTAGTATATGTTGACGGGCAGTCCATGTTTGTAGCTTCTGAATTTGTTTTTATGGATGTTCTTGCTGTGCTTTTTCCTTTGTAGAAAGGGTACATTCCTGTGTATAGTGTGGTGTAGAATAAAAATTTGTGAATCTTCCCAGCCAATATTCGTCCCCTTTGAAGGCCTGGGATTGGGATTGTCCTTCCTTCCACTCCAGTTTGGCTATTCTGTGAAGCTGCCTTATTCAGGAGTGCATATTAGGAGAGCATGCCTGTTTTATACCACCCTGCATCGGTCTCTGTCTAGAAATGTGTCCTCAAAATACGCTTGGGGTGTTTTGCAGTAAGCAGTTAAGCCAGCAAGGTTTTTATAGCCAGATCAGAAGCAAAAGCCACACCAGCATTGTCTTTGTTGCTTGAGTAGAGAGCGCAACACAGACTGTCAGAGGTGTCAGTTTTTTCCCCTATCTGGACATGGAAAGGTACAGCGTTTGGAAAGTTCTTGGCCTGCTTGCTTCTCCAAAAACATAATGATTTGAGAATACCCTGGCCTTTTTAAATTTAGTTCATAAAGCGGTCGTAATGGAGGGCATACATAGTTGCACCTCTCTTGAAGGGAAGTCCATCTTGGTTATCCTTATGGACCACACACACCATCCTTGATTAGCCTGGGTTTGAGCCTGCACCTGTCCCTTGTTAGGTGGGTGATTGTACTGGGTAGAGATGATACCATAGCAACCACCATGTGGGATTCTTCTGTGATGTTAGCACTGGCTCCCCTTGGTCACTCTGGGAGGACATCCACTTCCTTGCTGCTGCTAAAGAGCAGTTGATATTACTCCAGCTGTGGCTTCATGGATGCATTTGAGAGGACCCTCTTCCACACGCATTCTCTTTGAGTCATCTTAAAACAGCCAGGTATGGGAGTTAGGGTTTGTCAGCCCCTGCTGCACATGGGTTTTGGACTGGTTGTGATGCCTAGAAGGATTGGCCCCAGTGCTGGTCTGTTATATCACTGTGGTTCCATTGACAAGTGCATCCTCAAATGTTTGCATCCTGTCACCCAGCATTAAGTACCTCCATTACATGTTTGACATGACATACATTATCTTTGTACCTGCATGCCTAGCCCAGGTAGGGTGTGATGTTTGTCCCTTGGGAGGAGTAAAAGGACCAAGATGTTTACTGTGAGACTGAGAACAATAATGAGAATGAGACATCCCATCCCCTAGCTCCTCACTTGCGTGACGACTTTATTGGAGAAACTTTAAAGGTTATAAAGTCCAGGAAAAGGGTAAACTGGGTCAGCTGAAGTATGGAGCCTGTTGTCACGGATGACAAGGAAGCAGACGCTCTTTAAAAGCTTCTGAGTTGAATGAAATCTGTGCTTGCATTCAAGGGCAGACTCCTGTGTGATTTGTTAGGTCTGGAGTACAGGATTCAGAAGCTACAGCTCCTTATTTTCTGACAGGGAGTGTAAAGCTTTTTGGACATAGTTTGCAAGAGGGTGATCTTCACTGCTGTGCTGGGAATTAGATCACTCTTTCTGCCTCACCTGTGAGTCCTCTAGTTTGCAATGAATCTGATGTTGAAAGTGTACCATTAACATGAATTCAAGTAGAGAGGTTGTTTTAAGAATGTGTGTGGTTTCCATGGTGAACTACCATGTGATCTGCTCAAGTTTGCACTGCTTTTATGTTTAAGGTAGAAGGCTTAGTTTCCTGCTCAGAATGGCATGGTATGACTGTGGCAGCCTTTCACGGCAGAGAAAGTCCATCTAGCCAGTCCTTACAGGATGTAGTCAGTGACCACCTGAGTTTTTTCTGTGCATGATGTGAATTGTCTCTGGCCTTTGTGATGCTGCCTTCAGGTGGCCTATCGTCTTACCTGCCCAGTTATCCCTCAAGAAGAAACCCCCTTAGAGGCTCACCCGGGGGAAACCCATGCGACCACAGGGAGGACATGCAGACTCCACACAGAAGGCATCCCAGCCGAGGATTGAACCGGCAAATCTCTTGCTGTGAGGTGGCAGCACTAACCACTGCACCACCGTGGCCACCCAAAAACTCCTTTTTATAAATAATTTATCTAAATTATCACATTAGTAAAGTACCCTCATGCTGCAAGGAAACTTATCTCACTACCTAAGAAAACCACTCCCTCCAGGCCTAACCACTACAGACCAGTTTCTCTAACATCCACTGTTATGAAATGTTTTGAGCGGCTTATCAAAAAGCATCTTTCATTATGCCTATCTCCTGATTTTGACCCTCTGCAGTTTGTGTACAGAGCTAACCGATCCACAGCTGATGGCCATATCAGTAGCACTACACATCTCCCATGAGCATTTAGAGGGCAAATACAGGTATGTGAGGATGTTGTTCATAGACTTCAGCTCTGCATTTAATACGGTGGTACCAGTGCAGCTGATAGGAAAAACTGGCATACTTAGGAATCGGTAAACATCTCTGTAACTGGATCCTGGACTTCCTGATTGAGAGACCGCCGAGGGTGTGTTCAAATAAGAACACATCAAAGTGCATCACGATTAACACCAGGGTTCCACAGGGATGTGTTCTCAGCCGACTGTTATTCACCATCCTGACCTACGATTGCTATGCTAAGCATGAGTCCAATCATATCATTAGGTTTGCTTATGACACCACAATTGTGGAGCTCATCACAAATGATGAAAGGGCATACATAGAGAAGGTGACGATCAGTTGGTGTGAGGGGAACAACCTTGACCTGAATATAAGCAAGACCAAAGAGCTTTTCATCAACTTCAGGAAAAGGAGAACAAACCACCCAGTGCTCAGGATCAATTGTGAGAGTGTGGAGAGGGTTAAGAGCACAAAATTTCTGGGTGTACACATATCAGAGGATCTGTCGTGGTCAGGAAACACTAGCCAGCTGGTCAAGAAGGTGCACCAACGCCTCCACTGTTTAAGAAGGCTGAAAAAAGATAAGCTTTCCCCCTCATAGTCTCTCCACCTGCTATAGAGGTGCAATAGAGAGCATACTCATCTGCAACTTCAGTGTGCTTTGGAAGCTGCACAGTTACAGAATGGAAAACGCTACAGAGAGTGGTGAGGGTTGCAGAGAAGGTAACATGTTCCAGTCTTCGTGATACAGCATTTTTATTCTGCCAGAAGTGTACAAAAGGCCACCAAAATAATACAGGACAGCACGCATCCTGCGCATGGACTGTTTAAGCATCTGGCATCAGGCAAGAGATGTTGCAGCATCTGCTGCAGGACTACAAGATTCAGTAACTGTTTCTTCCCTACAGTGATTAGACTTCTGAACTCTGCAGTAGTCAGAGGGATCTGGACACATAAGTCAAGTTGTATTTATTTGTGCAATGTATACTTAAATTTATTCCAAGTAAGTTTAATATTTTTTTTATTGTATCCATAGTCAGTAATATTTAACTCACTCAAGTACAATATTAGACAACTCGGGCATTTCAATCTGTCATGTGTTTTACTTTAAATAGGGTAGTTAATTTAACTTGGGGGAGGGTATTATTTTCGTATACGAGTGCTGGTAAATGTCTCTACTCTTGTGTGTATTGGGAGTAGTATTGTATTTGTTTATTCCTCTACATGTGTGTTTCACTTTCCTTTGTAATCTCAAGAATTGAGCTGATGCACAAAATTTCATTTAGGCTACATGTGTGTAGTTCTAAATGACAAAGTTTACTTTGACTTTAATCATAGTAGTTATCTCTAATAACCTCACTATCTGATTTTAGTAATGTTTTTTCTCGACATGTAATGGATGTGCTATTACAAATAACAAATGTGTGCTCTGTATACAGTCTTGAAGAAATTTTATTTATCTTCATGCTTGGAACTCCACTTCTACATCTAAAAAAGAAAGGTTTGTCTTGATAGAAAAAAATAAAATAGAGAACCCTGATGGTTGTGCATGAAAGAAACTTAACTTTTAAATCATCACCATGATACTCAAAGCACAAATCATCAAAACATACAAAAAATGTTACTGAATACATCATTCATGGACAAAATTATATGTCCCCACGCATTCGAAATTAAATTGGCAAATGAGGTTATGTAAGTTTACTACACATATATACAGTCACCACTGGCTTCTTCAGGCCATTAGTTCCTATTGTTTTCCGGTGCCATAATTGTCCCCAGCCAGGCTACATATACTAAAGATTCATTGTACTTTATGAACCTGTGACAACAACAAAACTGCCCTCTGCCCCAGTGGTGCTGTTTGATCTCTAAATGGTCATCATCATAAGAAGTAATCTGCATGCAGCGTAGGAGAATAATGTTAGATGATGTCATCATTTGTTTTAGGAGAAGATTAAACTTCTCAAAAGGCCCTTACAGGTAAACCACAGCCTGTGCCATATGGCTCATTACTGAGGAGAGCGAAGTCACTCTGTCTGAGGGCTGCCTTTTTATCTCTAAATTAAAAAAAAAAACATTGGGAAGTATACCATTTATTTCTGTGTGATGTTTTGAGAACATAGTGACCTAATTCAGTGTAAAATGTAGGTCTACAATAGTAGTATCTAGTTAAGTGTTTTAACTTCAAAATATTTTATGTACAATCTTGAGAGAAACTCTGTTCTAGCCAGGCTTCATGTGTCTTTGTATTTCATCTGTAGCCATGAAACAATTACACTGTGTGCAAAGAACACATACTGGGACTGTGTACTGTCCTTTAAATCTGTCATTCCTCACTCACGAAACAATCTGCTTGCTGTTAAAAAGTGTTTCAGGCGAGGGGACAGAGTTCATATGCTTAATGCTGCAGCCTCAGTATGAAACTGCATATTTGAATGCAAAATGTCTGCCTTTATACATCTACCAGTTTAGCTTCTACAGAAAATAAAGTTTGCATATTTATAGATGTACAAGTGTAATTCAGGTAGTAAATATGTGTTAAAGTACATGCACTACATTGTGGCTGAAATTAAACTACTGTCAGTACATGGCTGTATGCTGTTACATTGGCTGACAGTGTTTGTGATAGATCAACTCAAGGGAATGTTAAGTGCAGTGTGTGAATAAGGTCAAAAATATAAGCATAGCATAGCTTGATTGCACAGTATACATGGCATTCAGTTTACACTGAGTGGACTAGAACCTGGTGCACAGAACATTTGCTTGCATATTCAAGTTCTAAATTTTGTATACATTGGCCAGTATTCATACAGTGTGCTATCATTTTTTTAATATTGCACTGTCGAAGATGACATTGTTTAATTTATCTCTGGTAATTTGCATTTCATTGTATCTTTTTATTATATTGTACCAGTCGAGCTTTTCTGTGTGCTTCCACCAAAATTTTTCACCAGTCAACAATGAAAATTAAACAACTGTTCGGTTTGCTGGGAGAAGCCCATCCAGCACGAAGCCTCTAAACTGCACAGAAACTTTTATAATAGTGTTCTAAATTGTTTTATAATACAATGTTCTAAAGTCAGTTGGCTTCAACTTTAGAAAAAGCTGTATGCTCACAGAGCCTCCTTAGTCGGTGCTGCTCAGGCACAGGACATTTAACAGTTATATTAGTTATATTCTCATATTTTGTGATCATTCTGAATAGTTACCAAGTTACTTTCTGTCCTCTGCAAAGCCATAACAAGGGTAGGACAAAGGGGGCAGCTGTCCAAACGCAAACTATTGAGAGGATGCAATCAGATGTCAGTGGTGCACGATTGTAGTTCTGGCATTGATTTATGCAGTGGCAAGGTCATTGCTGCTTCATAAATGCATGACTACGCTGCTTCATAAATGCATGCCTGTGCTACATTTGTGGTCACTGTTCATCAGTGGTCGTGGAATAATCCCATTTAGTTCTTTTGAAAGCAGAGTCCTTTACTGTTTTACCATTTAAACCTGCTAGTTTTAGGAAATAGAAAACTCCATTTAGCAAAATGTTCCTAGTAGCCATTGCATTGTACCTTTGGCTTGTGGAGCTTCAGGCAGCACAGATGTTTTCTGGCTTTTCCACAACATTGCATTCATGGATAGTAACTCAGAGTGGTGTAGGAAATAGGTCGTGTAACTATATTTTAACTTGAGTGGCACCAAAGGTGATGCCATGTTGAGAGCATTTGATGTCAGGTGCATTCCAGGATGTTATGTCTTGCATATTGGAATAAACAGGCAGGCAAATCAGATGTCAGGTGTGGCCCATGAAAGTTTGCAAGACATATTACCAAGTAGATCTTCTGTCTCAGTTGCTCCAACCTTGTGTATTCCTGTTTTCACTTGAATGCAGTGATTGAATAGTCTCTTGCCTGGAACTGCTGTTTAGAACTCTCTCACTTAACCTCTTTCACCAAAGCTTAAACTGTCCACAGCAGCAGACTGAACATAATTGGTAAAGGATTTTTTCGCACCGCAACATAAGTGTTTCCAAACCTTGAATCCTGCAGGACTGCATGACTTGGAGACTGATAAGTATGTGTGTATTTTTGGATGCATTTGTCTGATCTTGCCTTTTGCTGCTGCTTGTGTGGCAGGGATCTGTCTCATTTTCATTTTTTTATTTCTTTTTGAAACTGGGTTGTGACTGAAAAGTGGTCTTAGTGGACCACTTTGCCTATTTAATGAATAAAAGCCTTCATTTAATCCAGATGGGGCACATCCATTTGGATTCCCTTGTTCACATCAGCTGACCCCATTTGTAAAACTGAATTAAATTAGTGTGCCATGACTTACAAAGTGAAAAACTATGCTTAACAGTAGTTTTGAAGACTTTTCATCAAACAAACCCACCTTTTCATCTAGAGAGGTAAGGCTGTAAGCTGTCTGTTGTCCTCTGGACTGCCTACATCCTTCCCTTGGATGAAGGCACCACAGTTGACATCCTTCAGTCTTCAGGGATTCTTCCTACAGTGATTTAACAGTGACCACGAATGTGCTGGTACCCTTTTCAGGTGTTGTGTAATCCTGGGTAATTAATCTGGAATCTGTGCTTTGTCCTCCCTTAAAGCTCTGTATTGTTTCATGTATACCCTATGAAAAAGTCATTTCATTATATCTTGCCAGCAACCAACCTTCCCTTCCATGACAGTATCTATCTTTTCCATACCTAACAGATGTAAAGAATTCACTTGAACATACCATTGTGCTCTGCCTGTGTAGGCATCCTGCCATCCTACAGCAGCTGCTGTTTCCATGCTAATTGTCCTCTTCCGGACCAGGTACCTAAAGGCTTTCTTTGACCCACTGCAATTCCCTGTAATAAACTCCCATTCCCATTTTGCCTTGCATGTCTTAACTTCCTTGTGTAATCCTTTTTCTTTTCATCTTCATATTTGTCTATTTTTATCCCCTTTTGTTTTTTCGTGCTGCTGAAGTCCAGTACTTTTGTTAACACACATGTTCAGTTTTCATCTGCATCAGTTTCCCTGTTTTTCTCTTCCTTCCATTCTTTTCTTATGCATGCTTGCAAACTACTTTACTAATAATGTCCCATAGTTCATTTTCTCATTTAGTCGTTCTCCACAATTTCCTCCTCATATTTACTTTTTTATAACCTCCCCATATCTTAATAGTAGTAAATCAGTTAGTCAGTAGCTTTTTTACCTCCAAGCTTCTGACCGTACTCATCATGTAGAGAGCTCCATGTAAAATCGTATTCTACCGGGTTTATTTTTTCACACAACAAAATCCTCCCATTTTAATATTTCTACTACATTACCCTTACCTAATGCCCCGGTGGTACGCTGGTAGCGTTGTTACCTCACAGCAAGAGGTTCTCCCATTCGAGTCATGGCTTGGCTTGGGAGTGCTTTCTGTGTGGAGTCTGCATGTCCTCCCTGCGGGTTGGGTAGCTTTCGAAAGACATTCGTGCGTAAATTGGTGTGCCTGCGTTGAAGGTTGTGCGTCGAGCTGGCACCTTGGCGTTTCGTAAAAAATCTTCTGCCAATCAGCGGATCGGAGTTCCACTGTGGCGACCCCTTACCGGGAAAAAGCAGAAAGACAAACAACAACAACCCTTACCTACCTTTAACATTGGTACAGAACCATAGGTAGCTAGCTCATCTGGCACCCTGTACAGACCCCCAAACTGGCACACCGCTTAACTTAAAGTTGAGGTGAAAAAAAATATTTCTATACTCCTGTAGCTATAGCAAGCTGTTTACTAATGCCATAACAAGCAGCTTGCTACAGTTACTACTCACTCACTCCACAAACTAAGCACTTAAGTAATTCGGAGGTGACTTCAAATGCACCCCGTGTCTGACATGACAGTGATGTCAAGAAATGGGAAAGGCATGGATGGGATTATGGGAGTTGAGGAGTGTGTCCTAAGTCCAGTTTTAGCCACAAAGAAAGATGGCAACCCTGTTTATATGGTCTTTTCTTTATTACCATCTCTTCCTGTTCTTGAGCAGTTGGAGGTATGTACATATCATGTGTACTTGGCAAGTCTCCTGTTTATCCATTATTACTCTGAATGCGCAAAAAATCTGTCACTTCTGTTATCTGGTACTTTCCTTTTAGAATGAGCTCCAAGTCCCAATGGCCTTGCTGTTTCCTGTCATGCACATTTACATGCTGAGAGAAAGAAAACCAAAAAATGAATCTGCCCATTGCACTCCTTTTATCCCACTCTAGCCATGCTTTTGAAACCATGGACATGTCTCCAATTATTCAGTTCATTGGAGTTTTAAATAGAAAGCAATAAAGAGTGGGGAGCTATTTTGAAATGTACCGGGGAAAAAAAGGCTTGCTGCCTTCATTTTGTCTACCTTTATGTCCCAGATTTGCAGCGTCAGGGTCCCATGCCCATGTTAAGACTTGGAGAAATGAGTCGACAAAGATATCAGTAAGGAGTCTCCCAAACAGCAGAGATCACTGGGTCTTCCTGGGACCAAGAGAGTTGGGACCATACTGGCATATTCATATTTAAATTTATAAACATGAGCATTTTGAAACTGTTCTTTGTACCTCTGATGAAGCTGTGACAGGTGTTACAGCGAAAACGCTTGCTTATTGTGAAAATAAAAATTTGCGTTAAGGAAATCTTTTTCGTGGTCCGCCTGCTGGTTACAAGGTTGCCTGTGGATTGACTTTCAACTGTTTTTCTTCTTTGTATTAGTTTTTTGGCGCGTTTAAATGGAAACAGGCAGTCCTGATAGTCCAGCCAGCCCCAACATTTTCGGGACAGTTTCTCAGAATATGAATTCTAAAAATGGGGATATTCCAGCTTTATTGGCAACGCTGACACAAAGAATCGAAGCGTTGCATTCACGGATTGATTCACTAGAACAGCGAGGTTCAAACACAAGTACTAAATTTGCCAGTGCCGGTTTGATACAAAATGCTGGTAGGAGTGATGAGGAGATGCCTTCACTCATTCCGGCAGCTCAACCTTTGCCTGCTACGAATTTAGGTGTTTCCATACAACCTGGCAGTTCTTGTTTGGAGTCTAGTAACACTGTGGCTGCAAGGAGAGGAACCGGTAACGGGTCTTTAATTCTAAACACCCGTAACAAAGGAACTACTAGCTACGCTTCTGCAGTAAATGGTAATTCAGCATTTATAAATGAAAACAACTTGACTGAAGCTGCGAATGTTGTCGCAATGAACGGGGATGCTTTTTCCCTTACAGGGTGGATTAATAATGAAAATCCCTTTACTTTTTTAACAACTGCTACTAATATGACTGTTACCGCTAAAAGTTCTCAACCACTTGTTGGTTCTGATAACATTAACGGAAAGCTAAAGAACTTGGATTCTAAGCTTCTTAGGCTTAAAAAATTGCAGCTTGAGGCTGCTTATTTTAAACAGTGTTTGGATGAAAAACTTATACCGAAGGGCTTACGTAGTAATTTCACGCCCTCAGGACTTTTGGCAGATAAGTCTTTTTATACTGAACTGAAGACTTTGTTTCAGGAACAGAGTTTCCACTTGATGAATCTTATAGTAAAACATTATAATGTACATATTCAATTACTCATTGCTGACATTAATACATTAGATAATGAGATCAAGATGGACATTGCATTTACACAGTTTAAGTATGATTATGAACGTATATTTACAAGCATAGATGCCTTTATGGTTAAACTTAAGATTAATAAAAATAAGAAGTTAGTGAGGGATAGGTCAGCCTATCAAGAAAATAAGGCATACCCTAATTTGGAGTTGCGTGTACCTGCTCCCAATGCTAGTTCTGCTGAAGCCTCTTCTAATTTTATTGATGAAGGCCATCAACTTAATGATGAAGTTCTTGTTAACGAACAAGGGAATCATTTAAATCAGGAGTTGAGACGCAGCAATAGGATTAAGGGTAACAAAGTTAACAATAAAACTGGATATAATAAACATCCGTCTGTTAATGCAACCAATGAAGGGGGTTTTTTAGGCCAACGCAACAAGAGGAAGTATGTGAACAAGAACAGGAACACCTAATTCCAACTATTCATGTAATTCCTGATTCGGGTATTCGGAGACGGTATCCTGTTATATTAACCAACTGGAAAAAAGATTTTTCCATTTATAATTTTTCATCTTTTGAACTTGACCCTGATTTAGTTGAATTATTAGCCTTTGGCTATACTTTTGTCCCCAGTACTATAGGCAACATAGCAAAGGTTATTATTGATTTGAAATGCTTCACACGGAAACTAAATCTGAAAATTATTTTTAATAATGATGTTGAATATGATTCAAATAGATTAAAGTTACCTAGCGTCTTTAATCCACCCCTTCAGACAAATTTACAACTTTTTGAATCAATGTGTGAAGTGGACATTAGACATCTCTTTAATAATTCAAATCGAAATATTGAACCATTTAAGTTTAATATTTCTAGTGAACAATGGGAGTGGTTAAAAAATCTTCGTTCCTTACCCGTTAGGTTGTTAAAGCCTGATAAGGGAGGTGGCCTAGTGATGTTTGAAGATTTTCAATATAAAGAAAGAATGCTTCTTGTACTTGAGTCCCCGGCTTATGATATAGCCTCACTTAATGAGGTCAGTGCGACATACCGTCGCATTAGAGGATATTTTCGCAATCTTCTTTTAGCTGGGAAAATAGACTTGGATACATATAATTTCATAGACATCATTTCACCAAAGACACCTGTGATGTTCGGAATACCGAAGATACACAAGGATGTAGAAAACCCCCCCATGAGGGCATTGGTAGACGGAAGGTGTTCTATGACTTACCCATGCTCTAGACTAATCGACAACATCCTATCAAAATATTTGAAATTATCAAGTATTTGTAAAGACTCATGGTCTTTTTTAACTAATATCAATAACATTCCTTTTGATTCTACTTTGAATTTTTTGACAATAGATGTTGTCGATTTATATACGTCAATTCCCCATAGAGAGGCGGTGGAATGGATTGGATTACTTCTTAAAGACCTAGGGGCACCTCAGCTTGAAATTGATACTGTGACTGAATTGCTTGATATAGTGTTGTCTTCTAATTTTTTCATATTTGACCAGCAATTTTATCTGCAAAAACAGGGGATAGCCATGGGCTCGCCCTGTGGGGCGAGCGTGGCTAACCTGTTTGTAGCCTTTTGGGAAAGACGTTACTTAATGGCCAACTTCAATTTGATGAATTTTGTCAACTATTATACAAGATTTTTAGATGACATATTCATCCTTTTTAAAGGTGGTGAAGATGAAGCTAAGACCTTTGTAGACCCACTTAATACTACCACAGAATGCCTTAAATTCACATACAAATTTTCAAATATTGAAATTGATTATTTGGATGTCAAATTGTCTAAAGATTTGAGCAAAAAAGTCTTTCAGTCTACCATTTTCAGAAAACCCACATACTGCAATTCCTTCCTGCACTATACTAGTTTCCATCCATCAAAACAAAAGAGGTCCATTGTTAAAGGCCAACTTGTTAGAGCAGGAAGGATGTGCAGTACACTTGAAGATTTTAGACAAGAATGTCGGTTTTTAAACGATCTATTCACTAATCGTGGATATCCGTTAAGCCTTTTAGAGGAATTAATAAAAGAAGTTGAAGGGATTTATAAACCCTTACTAGACCAGGTCAATAACGGTCATACTACTATTAATGCTGATCTGTACACTTTAGAATCTCCGACTATTGATAATGGACCAGAAAGGAATTTTTCTTTGAGTTTTATTACTACTTTCAGTTTGAACTCTCAAACTATATGGTCTATAATTTTAAAAAATTGGCATTTTATAACAAGTTCTCCTTCCTTATTAGATAGGTTAGGAGCTCGCCCATTTGTTTACAAAAGAGGAAGCAATTTAAAAGAACTGCTGCAATGCAGGTCTAGTTCTAATACTTTTAACAGACAAAAAGGATCCGTAAAATGTGGTTGTTGCAACTGGTGTAAATTAATTAGAACAGGAAATGCATTTAGGGTGAGGAATAGAAAATACCAAATCCACCACAAGATTACCTGTGAAACAAAATCAGTCATTTATATAGCCCTGTGTAATTGCTGCTCAGCCTTTTACATAGGTAAGACTGATCGTAAGTTGAAGGAACAAATTTACCAACATGCATATGCAATAAAAAATAACTAGTTAGAAAATGCATTAGCAAAACATGTTAATTCCAACCCAGGACATAACTTTTGCTTTATAGGTATAGACCATGTACCTTCTAATATAAGAGGCGGCCCTTTCTCCTTAATTCTTATTTTGAACTGGAATGGCAGTTAAAACTAGATGCATTCAGGCCTCCGGGCTTGAATGAAAACTGCAACATTTCATCAGTTCTGAAATTAAGGAGTTATTTGAGGTAATTACTTATATATGATTAGTGGCAAATATATCATATTAATATATTTATTCATATTATAATGATTAATATGATTGAATACTTTATGGGTATATTTTATTATATATTTTTTAAAATATACATAATGTTTTTTTCATATAATGTTTCTTTCATATTAACACATGAATAAGTATTTTTATAAATGTAATTGGTTTTTGATATTTTATATATCAGTGAATGTGAAAAATATTTTTTATAGTGAATGTAGTAATTTTTAAAAAAACATAATAGTTTTTCAGGAAATGATGCTTATTTGATCACTTCCTGTTTTAAATTTATAAACATGAGCGTTTTGAAACTGTTCTTTGTACCTCTGATGAAGCTGTGACAGGTGTTACAGCGGAAACGCTTGCTTATTGTGAAAATAAAAATTTGCGTTAAGGAAATCTTTTTCGTGGTCCGCTTGCTGGTTACAAGGTTGCCTGTGGATTGACTTTCAACTGTTTTACTTCTGTTATCTGGTACTTTCCTTTTAGAATGAGCTCCAAGTCCCAATGGCCTTGCTGTTTCCTGTCATGCACATTTACATGCTGAGAGAAACTTTAAAGAAAACCAAAAAATGAATCTGCCCATTGCACTCCTTTTATCCCACTCTAGCCATGCTTTTGAAACCATGGACATGTCTCCAATTATTCAGTTCATTGGAGTTTTAAATAGAAAGCAATAAAGAGTGGGGAGCTATTTTGAAATGTACCGGGGAAAAAAAGGCTTGCTGCCTTCATTTTGTCTACCTTTATGTCCCAGATTTGCAGCGTCAGGGTCCCATGCCCATGTTAAGACTTGGAGAAATGAGTCGACAAAGATATCAGTAAGGAGTCTCCCAAACAGCAGAGATCACTGGGTCTTCCTGGGACCAAGAGAGTTGGGACCCTACTGGCATATTCATAGTACCTTCCCAGATTCCTGGCAGTTGGCGCAGAGGGTTAAGTCTATTTCCTGTTGTACAGGGTTTGATTCTATCAGCCCTCATTTACCCAATGTGTGATGTTGAGCAAGTCACTTAACCAGACAGTGCTTTGGGGCAACTATAAGATTTGGTTAGGTTCCTCAGTGGTTCCCTGGATGGCATGCCTAATGACAACATATGAAATATGAATGAAGAGCCTAAAGGGTAAAAAAATTCATGAGGGGAAAAAAACTCTTGCCCTAATACTTGCCCTGAGGCACAGTGATCAAAGCTTGGACCCTTAAAGAGAAATTATTCTGATCTCTTGGTTTGCAGATTTAGTACTATTTTTGTTTGTATTTTTTTAAAATCTCCCATGAACCACAAAAGGCTGACTCCCAGGTCAGTGGGATTGGAGTAGTTGATGTATTTACTTGAAGATTTGCATTTCTTTTAGCTTCTCATGAAAATTGTTTGGGTAGCTGTAATTGTATAAAAACAAATTTACAAATTCCAAGCACTTTGGTGTTAGTAGCTCCTTTTTTAATGGCAAGATGTTCCTGCGAAGTAATAAATTTTTTTCTCATAGTAATTCCAGGATTTGCTTTGAACCAGTGTGTGCATCATCTGCTTTGTTTCCTTAGCAAGTCCTAACCAGAGTAGACAAATGGTCTAAACTTGACCTCTGTAGAGCTCTTGAACAGTCACCTGAACTTTTCAGTGCATTCGATACTATTCGCAATGACATTTATATGCTGGTGTAAACACAGAAAACTTATCTTGAAGTGGACTGCTTTCTGTTTAGGTGATTACTTCATACTTGCGAGGAATTGGATTAATCTGTGTTGGGGACATTAACACTACACTCCATGAAGTTTAGCTGTTTGGTCTGTAGTGTGTACTTTAGTGGTCATAGTTTGGGTAAACATGTTGAGGTAGAGCAAAGTTTAGCAGGGTAGGCTTGCGAGAACTGCAGAGTTGAATTTTAATAATTCGTTTTCCCTGTCCAGCAGCTACCCTGTACCTTTTTCTGTGGAATATTTGTGCATAGAGAACATAGTGTGTGGTATTTGTTAGTTTGAACAGAAGTAAGTTTTTTTACCAGCTTTTCATTCAGCAGACAAATGACTCCACTCCCTAGGTTTGTGTGTTTTTTTTATTTGGTGTAAGGGGCATATTTTCTTGTTAACATGTCTTTGTTCGTTACTTTAATTTTTCTCAAAAGACTTGCAAGGAAGCAGCTGGATTGATGATGGCTATCCATAGAGTTTGCCTCTTTCTGCATAAATGACTGGGTATTTGCCTTCTGAGTTGAAACTTTTGGAAATTTGTATCTGCGAGCACTACCTAGTGAGAAGTTGTTACAAAAGCTGCTGTCTTGGTAACACTAACTTAATGTGGTGTTTGCAGTTCATTTGTTTTACAGTATCTGTTTCTTGATTTTTGGTGTTCCATACTGCCACCATCTTGATAGGCATTTGTTTCAACTGATGGGATGATCTGCCAAGTATTTGTTTCAGGAAAGGGTAGTGGAGTGGCTACCATTAGTGGCTTGTATAGGCTGTAAGTTACACCTGTTAATCAGCCTAGTCATTCCCCTACAGTAAGGTCAGTTTGTACGCATTTCATCTATGTGGTAGGGCAAGTCAAGTGCGTCTTCCAATAGTTAATTTACTACTACTGTACTGGTAGCTACCAATCCTTTACCAGCATTTGTGACAGCTGTCCATATTCTTACTTTATAATGCAAGACTTGTTTTTTGGTTGCTTGAGCTCCAGTTTCTGAATGGCTGTCAGTGTCCAGATGTTTTGAAATTTATGATGTTCTTCATGTTTCACCGTTGCAGTCATTACATTTGGGTAATCTGCTGGCAGGTTGCCCTCAGTCGGCCTCAATAACGGTCTTGGGTCCTGCATAGGTTGCTGTCTCCTCTTCCATGACGTCAGGTCATCAGAGGTATAAAACATGCAGCCCGACACCATTTTATTCAGTCTTTCTTGCCGCGCAGTGCCTGAAGCAGAAGCAGTTCGCAAGTGCCCGTCAGCTGACTCCTGAAATTTTCACATTCGAGTTTTAGGTCTTAAACACGTAGGAGGTGAGATTACAACAGGAACAGAGGGAAGTAGTACTAAGGTGAATGACACATGTTTTAAGAGAGCATGTATAGTACAATATGGTCCGTTTTCAAGCCAGGTAAAGAAAATACTAACCAACAATTGGCAAATTATTCTAATGGATGATGATGTACAAAAAATTTTGGGATCCAAACCACATTTTGTTTTTAAAATGGGGAAGAACCTGAAATATTTATTAGAAAATGGTCATACACAGCCAATAGAAGAAAAGAAACACACTAATAAATGCGGAGCATGCGGACAATGTAAATATATATGTGAAGACAGAATGTTGCCTTTAGAAAATTATAACAACACTATAATCAGTCCTACACGAGGCAATTGTAAAACTAGTTGGATTATTTATATAGCTAAGTGTAATGTCTGCCCTGCATATTACATAGGCAGGACAGAAAGACAATTTAGGAAAAGGATTTATTCTCACATATACAGCATAAGAACCAAAGACGTGAAAAATGCCTTATATAAACACATTAGTGTAGCAGGTACTGAACATTCTTTCAAGTTTGCTGTTTTGGAAAGAGTTAATATCAATCCCAGAGGGGGTAACATAAAAAATACTTTGGCATATAGGGAATACTGGTGGCAAATTCACACTGATGCAATGACATGGCCTGGAATAAATGATTACATTACTGTTAAGCCATTATTGATGTTAAGAAGTTAGTGAAGGACTTAGATTTTTACATTTTCATTATTTTATTTTTATGTGTTTTATAAATTCCTACATGATTTATATGTTGCAATATTTACCATTAGCAGCATTAATTATAGCTGATGTTATAGGAACTATACATGAGGATCAGAATTTATCTGATAAGACATATATTTTAATAATATACACTTTAAAGTGAAGTTTTAGATGCACACAAACAACAAACAACAGCCTAGAGTTTGTTGTAAATATATATTTTTAATGCAAAGTTTTTTGTATATAAGTAAAGTACTTGTTTATCATAGTAACTTTATCTTAACCATTCACAATCAGTGAATGAGTAGTGCAGCTTTAAGAACATTTTTGAATTTGGCGCCAATATGGCGTATTTAAGAATGTATGATAAGATAATTAAATTGTTCTGAGGAAGCTCGTGGTGTACGAGTGAAAGCGCTTAACGTTTTATATGGTGGATAAAGTCTTTTTAAATTTTCAACAGTTCCAGTGAGCGATTGCTTTATGTGATGTTTTAACTACATATTGAACTGGCGTTTCAGCTTAAACATCATTTTGTGGATTATTGCTTGGCATTTTGTGGACAGCTTGTATCCAGTTCCGTTCCTTATACGAGTGCATACAGTGGTTTGTTTCGCTTTTTTGTCTTTTATCAGGCTTATTGAAACAGAAAATTTTGATTTCTGATTGTGTGGAATATAAAGAATTACATGAATTATTGCAATCAGCATAACAGGTTGGAAAGCATACTTTGCAATGTGGTTTTGATTCCTTGGAGGCCTCTTGTAGGGCCGCCGTTACTGGATCTGTGATTAGAAGGCATGCCTGGCTCAAGGAGCAAAATCTGCCTGATCACGTTAAAGCAAAATTGTTGGATGCCCTTTTGCAGCATAATACTCTGGCATTAAGGCAGAAGGGGTTTTAAAGAAAATGGAAATCAAAGCTAAATCCATGCAAACTGTAAAAGACTTCTTACAAGTGCAGCCACCCTGGTTCACTAGGCACTGGCCTACTAAAAATTGGTCCTTTCCTGTGTCCAACAGAGCCACTCAAGGCAAATCCAGGCGCTCAAAAGGCTCTAGATACCAATCACAGGGTTCGTACAGGTCAAAGTAATGGGGTGCCTCCACCTCCAAATCTGGAGGAAACAAAGCACAACCCTACAGTAAGCAGTCTGAATGACTTCCCTCTACCTTCACCAAGCACTTATCTTTTGGCAGCCCCCTTGGGGGGAAAATTAACACTTCATTCTCAAAATTGGCAGTTAATTACCCAGGACAAGTGGGTATTAAACATAGTATCCCAGGGGTACAGATTTAATTTCCATACTTTGCCAATTCCAAACAGTTGGCCAGATCTGCCACAGAATCAATGGGCAGTGGCTCAGAAACAAGTTATGTGCCTCATGGATATGGGGGCTATTCAACCAGTACCAGAACAGGAAAAAGGACAAGGTTTTTATTCAACTCTGTTCCTGGTACCCAGAAAAGGCAATGTCTGGCATCCAGTACTGGACTTATCTATTTTGAACATGTTCCTGGACATTCCAAAATTCAAAATGCTGACTTTACAACAGCTACTTCCTATGCTGGGCAGGAATGCTTGGTTAGTGACTCTAGACTTAAGAGGCATACCTGCATATCCCAGTAAGGGAATCGTGCAGAAGATACCTCCACTTCAAGGATGGTTTTATGCATTACCAATTCTCTGCACTGCCCTTTGGCTTATCTACTGCGCCCAGGGTCTTTACAAAGTGCCTGGCACCAGCAATTGCATTTTGCAGACAAGGAAGCATACATATTTATCCTTACCTGGATGACTGTCTCATTCAAGCAGAGAACAAGGACATTCTTTTTCAACATCTGGTGTTTGTAAAAAGGCTTCTAACATGCCTAGGGTACACAGTAAACAAAAAGAAATCACAACTGGTACCCTCTCAAAAAATTACATTCCTGGGTGCAGGCTTGAATACAACTGCCCAGATGGCTTACCTTATGCCAGACAAAGGCAACTGACTACATACTTCAAACAGATGGCAACAAAAACCCAGTTATCTGCAAGACAAATTCTGCAGGCTTTGGGGTTCATTTCATCCTGCATTCTACTAATTCCATATGCAAGACTGCATATGAGGAACCTTCAGTAGTACCTAAAATGTTTATGGAGTCAACATGGTCACAGTCTGGAAACAATGATTCTTCTCATTCCCTGCCTACAACAGGAGTTTCTTTGGTGGGCAGAGACATGTCACCAAAACAAGGGACTGTCCTTCACTCTACCCCCTACCATCCAAACCCTAACTACAGACGCATCAGACTATGCTTGGGGGGCCCACCTGGCGGGGAGATGCATTCAGGGTATATGGAGCCCAAAACAAATGCATCTACATATCAACCAGAAAAAGATGCTAGCTGTTAAGAATGCCCTGACAGCCTTCAAGGATTTACTTCATCCAGGACAACTATTGATAGACTGACAACACCACGGTTATATGGTACATAAACAAGCAGGGGGGTACACATTCCTACCCCCTTTGCAGACTAGCCATGGCATTGTGGAACACAGCATTGACTTACCAAGTACATCTTCAAGCTCAATTCCTGCCAGGAAAATAAAATACTGTGGCAGACGACCTAAGCAGAAATCTTATGGACCCGCACGAGTGGAAACTGGATCCACAAATCTTCAGCATGGTAACATAGAAATGGGGGAGCCCAGACATAGATCTATTTGCCTCTCCCCAGAATTATCAGCTGGACAAATTCTGCACAAGGACTTATCACAGACAAGCATGCAAAGTGGATGCCCTATCCTTCAGTTGGAAAAACCTATCAGTCTACGCCTTTCCCTCTCTGCCTCTTCTCTCCAAGGTCTTACTAATGGTCAGACAGGAAAAACCAAAAATGATCCTAATTGCTCCAGACTGGCCTTGCCAGCACTGGTACCCAATTCTAAGGAATATGTCTCAACTCCCTCCTTGGTACTTGCCTCAAATACCTCATCTACTGTCTCAGCAGAACAATCAAATTCTGCACACTCCGCTCCAAACTCTGAACCTTGCAGCATGGCTGATCATGTAATTATTCAAACACCTCTCAGTAAATTTGTGATCAATGTCATTTTGGAAGCCAGAAGGCCTAGTACTAGGAAATCTTATGCTGATAAATGGAAGAGATTCTGTGCTTGGAACCAAGCACAAGGAACGGATACAGCAAAACCAAATATCCCTCAGATTTTACGATACTTGACTGAGATGCTTGGCAAGGGCCTATCTTTTTCTTCAATAAAAATACATGCCTCTGTCATCTCGGCTCATTGCAACATGGAGCCTCCCATCTTTTCTCATCCACTGCTGAAGCAGTATCTTAGAGGGGCCAAAAATTTAAGGCCTCCCAGATGATCAGATCCACAAAAAGAAAATACTCTGTAGTAACAAAGAAATCCCAAAACAGCAAAACCAGTCCAAAACCCACCACCACTTTATAAACTCAGCTCACAAATAAGGCTGCTAAAGTCCAACAGATTTATTGACTCCACAAAATAAGCACTGAAATAGAACTTTAACGCCACAATATGTTGCACAAACACGTTTTCATCGATAAAACGACTTCATCAGATAAAACCATGTACCATACATCACTTTAAATACACAGTTAATTAACAATAAAATACTCAATAAATTAATCAAACAAGCCATAAAACTGCTTGTTACAGATTTAAAGTAACATACTGTTTTAGGTACATTGTAAATACTTCTAAATAAAAATAATGTTAAAATTATACTAGTATACCAAAATTGCACAGCAGATAGAATGTATACAAAAGATATATATATAATATTATACACAAGATTTTAGTTGCAAAAACTAGTAAAAAAATAAATTGAATAGTATAATACAGTTGTATTATATAACCATAATATATAATAATACTAAATTGTATTAACTTAATAATTAAGGGTAATGAAATGAATAAATCATTATCCCATTTATATTCGTCCTGACTTAAGCTTGAGGTAGGGTACTATAGAGATGGTCATTAAGACCCGGAAATTTGTTGGATTCTAAGAAGATCTGCCAAAAGGTGTCTCTATGGGCTAATTTGGCCTCCCAGGGTCCGCCCCGAATGTCCTTGGGAACAGATTCCAATACAAAAAACAAAAATCTAGCTCCCTCACATACAAGTGAATGTCTATACAATGCATTTTTGGTGTTAAATCTGACCAGGTCATATTGGTGTTCATATATGCGATGCTTTAACTGTCTTTCGGTTTTACCGATATAAAAAGCCTGACAGGACTGACAGACTGCCAGGTATACAACACCAATAGAGAGGCAGTTAGAATATTCCAGGGCCTTTTACTCTCCAAATATACATGGTCGTCATGTATTATGTGTTTACATGAAGTACAACGACCACATTTATAGGTCCCTTTTCTCTGTCTGTAAGATATTACTTTTTGATCATTTTGTTCCAACACCCTCTTGATGTTGAAACCTCTCCTGAACACTGTTTTCAAACTCTTACCCTTAAGGTTACTCAAATCAGTAAAATCTTGAAATTGTCGCCATTCTTTATCAATAATACTCCTGATGTGTCCTGCATTAGCGCTATAGTCCGTAATAAAAGCAAAATTGCTAGGGAATACACCCTTGACATCCACGTGGGGTTGACCATAAACCTCACTGGAACCCCTACCTAATATAGGGCCAAATCTGCTGGTTCTAGCTGCCTCAACTTCCTCCCTTACAGATTCAATCATACCAATAGGGTACCCCCTATCCAGAAACAAGGAAGTTAATTTATCACATTCATTCCCAAATTGCAGGTCATCTGAAGTCATACGGGAAATTCTAACATATTGTCCTTTTAGAATTCCCCCTTTTTGAAATCTGGGGTGTGAACTTTGATAATGAACATAGCTGTTAGAAAATGTAGGTTTCCTGTATATACAGGACTTGACACCATCACCATCCTTGGTGAGGGTCACATCCAAATAGTTAACACTGTTACATAATGTTTGATGGGTAAATTTCAAAAATGTAGTAGAGACATTAATGTAAGTAATAAAATCATCAATGCGGTGTACGGGCCCAACCCAAAAAATACAGATGTCATCTAAAAACCTACAATAATAATTCCAATAAATCGAAAATTCACTGTTGAAAACAAATTTCTTCTCCCATATGGACAATATTATATCAGCATATATGGGAGCACAATTGGCTCCCATAGAGACACCGGAGATTTGTTGGAAATATTCTCCGGAAAAGAAAAGAAAATTGTTGTGCAAAACCAAACCCAAAAGTTCAGTGATCATGTGTACATCATTACTGGTAACCCCTGGGCATGCCCATAAGGCTTCTTCCATCCATAATAGACCAATGTCTGATGGAATGACTGAAAAAAGATCTACCACATCTATGGTAAGAAATATAACTTCAGTATTAAAAAGGTCCTTGGTCACCCCACGAAGAAAGGCCCAGGAATGCTTAAGAATGTAATTGTGTCTCCCCCATAGTTGCTTAAGTTTCCAGTCCAAATATTTTGAGATATTATGTATTTTGGATCCTTGTGCTGCCACTATGGGTCTCATGGGTGGATCTGAAAGGTTTTTGTGAATCTAGGGCACGCCAAACAGGGTGGGTACTCTAGGATTCGAGTTGTCAGGGTATGAAAAAGTGTCCATCTCAATGACCTCCTGGTCTAACAGATCCTTAATGGCTAAATCAATCTTTTTATACGATAGATTTATCTCATTGATAGAGGCCGAAGTATATTTAGAATAATCATGTAAAAGATGGTACATTTTAGCTTCATACAAGTTCTGATCCATTAAAACTGTACCCCCACCCTTGTCTGGCTCCATAACCCTGATAGAAAAGTTATGACTCATCCTGCAATAGGGAGTTCTCCTCTAGGCTTAAATTGGCTACATGCTTAGCCTGATTAAGTTCCTTTCTAAGTTGCTGTTCAATCCTGGTTTCTAAGTTCTTAAGTTGGGGGTGCAGCGGAGGGTTAAATGTACTGGACTTTCTTAAATGTAGACTAGCAGCCCCTGAGGTCTCCCCAAACAGGTTTTCTAAATTTAATTTGCGTATAAGCAGTTTCAGGTCAAGAATAGTATGTGCTGTACTGCTACATCTACTAGGGACGAACTTAAATCCTTTCATGAATAAATTAAATCAATGGTCAGTAACAGGAAAATCACTGTAATTGTAAATATAGTAATGATCTTTAGATTACATGAAATAATCACCTATTTTAGTTTCTGTAATCTTACTAGTGATTACCAATCCCGTTTCCTGTTCTTTCTCCATCCCTTGGTTTGCCCCCCTCTCCCCTGATATTGGGGAGACAACACTGGGGGTGGATGAGCCCCCACTGATGAATACCCCTGTTGGCGGATCCATTCTGACCTTCGGGGTAAAAAATCAACCTCATTCCCCTCCTTGTGTTCGTTTTCAACAAAAACCTCCATGTCATGTCCCTCCTGCACAGGTGGCTCAATTTCACCCCTAAAGGTATTGTACATTCCCTGATTAACATAGGTATTACGCCTATGAAATGGTGGATTGGGATACTGTCTACCATCCTGGTACTCTTTAATATCCCTGTTAAGTTTCTTGTATTTACGATTTAAAATGGTGTTACAATGCTGGTCAACCTCCTTTCTGATGTCATAATATCTAAGCTTTTCAGATTCGTTATTAAACTATAAATCAGCAGTTACACTTTCATTAAACTTAAAAATATCAGCCTGCAAAAAAACAATTTCTTTTACGTTCTTCTTAATAATGGCCTTAACCTCCAACCCACATTGATCAAAAGCTTTTATTAAGTCCATATGAAAGTCACTACCAGGAACAACCTGGTTAGGGTATTTATATACCCGCAATCCCTTCGGGACTATATTTTTCTTAAGGCATTCGGTTAGATATAAATTATCCAGTTCCAATGCTTTGTACCTGTATAAAGCATTCTCTAATGAACGTAGGGACTCCTTGTACATACGAGTGTCCTCGATACCACGATCTCCCAGATGATCACCAATTCCTGCATAGGACCTCAATTTTGTGCTGGAAAAACTTACCCTGCCTGCTTTTGAACCAGCAGCTACAAGTTTTTATCTTGGAAAACAGCTTTCCTTTTGGCAATCACTACAGCAAGAAGGGTTTCAGAACTACAAGCTCTCATGGCTGTGGAGCCTTTTATTACATTTTACCCGGACAGGGTGTCCCTCAGGACCAATCCTTCCTTTATGCCTAAGGCTGTATCCAGTGTGGCTCTTAACCAAACTATTCAGCTGCCAACATTTTACCCAAATCCGCAGAACAAGGGGGAGCGGATTCTGCACTCATTGGACGTACGCAGACAACTAAGATTCTACTTAAACAGGACCACATCTCTAAAAGTCTGAGCAACTACTGATGGCATTTGCTTCAGACTGTTTCTAAGTGGATAAGCCACTGCATTTGTTTCTGCTACTTGCATCATGGTAAACCTGTGCCCAAGGGAATCGGGTCACACTCCACCAGGGCTGCCTCTACCTCAGCAGCCTTTCTCAGAGGAGTTCCCATCATAGACATTCTAGAAGCTGCTACGTGGAGCTTTGTTCATACCTTTACAAAGCATTATCATTTGCCTCTCTTCTCTAAATCCAGGGCAGGCTTTGCCACTGCAGTTCTGCAGTGCCTTCTAGCCGCTCCTAATGCTGTTTAGTTCCATCCGCCCATCCATAGCTTTGGGATTCTACCCAAATGTAATGACTGCAACAGTGAAACACGAAGAACATAGTACAGTTGTGTACACTTACCATAAATGTAGATGTTCGAGTGTATTCACTGTTGCAGTCCGGGTCACCCACCCGCCATCCCCCTTTCTATACCTTTTCTATCCTTCACTATACTCAAAAGACTTTGTGGTGTATTTGCTTTTAGTTGAAGGTAAAGTTTGTTTCTAAAAGTGTGTTTATCTATTTACTGTTTTCTTTTATTTATACACACATATATATATATATATATATATATATATATATATATATATATATATATATATATTTGGGGGGGCACCTGACATCTAGTGCAAGAAAAACTGAATAAAATGGTGTCAGCTGCATGTTTTATACCCTTGACGACCTGACGTCATGGAAGAGGAGACAGCAACCAACGCAGGACCCAAGACTTTGTTATTCAGGTTGACTGAGGGCAACCTGCCAGCAGATTACCCAAATGTAATGACTGCAACAGTGAATACACTCGAACGTCTACATTTATGGTAAGTGTACACAACTGTACTTTCCCAGTATAATCAAGCGTAAAATGCTTTCTACACTGTGTCTGTCAATCAGGAAGGCTTTGATATTTTGGTGTTTTTAAGATACCAACTTCTTACACTTGTCTTTAACAGAGCATCTGTCAAAGGGTATTCAGAACCTTATACCTTTTAAATTGGGTTGGATTTCAGGTTTAGCTAAGGATTCTGTTAACTGTCTGTCCGTCATTGCTTGCCAGGGGTATTTATTTCTAATGTTCCAGGTTACTGGATATATTCACAGCTATCTTCCTTTGAAAAAAAGAGGAGGTTAGAGGTTTGCCGTTATTTTAACAATGGTGATACTATATCCAATGCTGTCATGTAGCTGAGTTAACGATGGTCCCAGCAGCATCTGCTCAAAAGTTCAGTTCTCTGATCATCATCTACTGGACAGATTTTTCATACATTACTTATAAGCATTATTTTGATTAAATGAAATATGTGGCATGCATGTATGTCTGCATACAAGGAAGGTAAATTATCTAAAAGGGCATGAGTGAAATTTTGGGATGTTTGCTAGCTAATTTACCCATTTTCCTTTTTTCCTGTGAGGTACGTCATATAGAAACAAAAGTAAGATGCGGGGACTTTCACAATGGGTATCCAGTAGGCTGTTTGAGTTATGCTCTCGCCGAGTGAAGTAGTAGGCTAAAAAGGTCAAAGTGCATGTATTTGACAAGGCATTGATAAACAGACCCCTCATAGTGAATCGGCGATTAATAATTAAAAAAAAAAAAAAAAAAAAAAAAAAAAAACAGCATTTTAGACCCAGCACAAAATGACTGAAGATCAGCTTGACATGATGTCTGGTAGTAAATTCAGTGAGCTAGTAGAAGAGATGGATAAAATCTATTCTGAGGTGCTCACAATTGGTGACTTAATGGGTTACACAGAAAAAAATGATTAAAGATATTGAGCCCACCATGCATGTGGAGTGATTTTGCAAGAAGAAAGATAACAGATTGCCAGAACTTGAGGTGGTGAGAGCCAGAGTAGCAGAGAAATTGTGACTTAGCAGACAGAGAGGAGCAAACTTGCGATTCAGTAATGTCTCTAAGGGGAGTGAGGAGAAGATTGTTGGAGATTTCTGACACGGTAAATGGACAGAGCTACAAGAAGAAGAAATCCAGCTCGATGAGGAGCACAGAATCTATTCAGTGGGATCTGTTCAGCATTTCCCACACCCTGTAATAAAGTACAGAACTTTAGCTTGAAGGAAAAACTGCAGACACTGCAATGGAAGAAAGGTAAAATGCTCATGATAGACAACCAGTGAGTGTTTGTCAAGCATATTGCAAGCAGGTTTCTTTTGCATTTATACTGAGAGAGGGCTTGGGATTATTTTGTTTTGATGCATTTTACTAAATTAGTTAGGGTATTTAACAGTTTTAACTTGGTTATTTAAGTGCCTGTGTACTAAGTCAAAGAAACAGTGGGACATAAAGGTGGTGTGCCAGTGTTTATGAATCAAAGTAATAGGTCTTATGTCAGAGAGGTTTGGTTGTTTTCATTTTAATAAGAGGAGGTGGGGTTCAATAACAGGCTGTTTTTTGAGTACTTGAACCTCTGTGGGGGATGCATCACGAGATGGGATGGACCAGAGTTTAAAGCTCTAAGGTCCAGGAATTGTGCTAGATAAATCTATAATTAAGTTACTGAGTAGGATTATATGAAGATGGCCTGTTCTAGAAATGTGTAATGGGCGACTTTCATTAATAGGCTAGATGTGTTTTTTATGGATAATAACAAGCATAAAGGGTCATCTGCTGAACTTAATGGGGGAGGGTGGTATTCCAGTAGCATTGACTCAAGAAAGACTGTAAGAGCATTAGCCAGTGCTTGTTCTGAAAGATTGTTCTTTGGAAGGCTCCAGTTCTGTGTATAGTCTTTGGTGTTATTGCATGCTTGTTTATATAGGACATTAGTTTTTGTCTTTATCACCTGCTTGCACAGTCTAGGGTGAGTGTGAGTTGGAAGAACAAACTAGCCCATTAGAAACAAGCAGTTACGACACGCACAAGAAAGGGTAACAGGGTTAACACCTCGGACATGTTTGAAGGATAGTATGTGAGGTTTGCTAAAATAGTGATGTGGACTGCGAATGGCCTCTCGCATGAGATAAAAAGGGGGAGAATTTTATTGTTCCTGAAAAATAGGGCATTTTAATTTAATAATGTTACATAAACTCACCCAAGGCAAGTCAATTATCATATCTTACTAATTGACAGTGAGGTAGGATACTGTGCTAATGCTTTTTTAAGGCGGGAAAAGAGAGGTCTTGCAGATTACTTGGGGTTAAGTCTTGAAATAGATAAATTAGTAGGTGAGCCTCGAAGGTATGCATTAAGAGGGTACTAGGGAGTTGGAATAGTGACACACTCGGCAGTATTTATTTAACCCCATAAAGCCCAACCTGATGAAGTAAGGAGAATTGTAGAGGAGGTAGCAGGCTTTATTATTTATTGACATTTGTTGACTGGGAAAGTCCACTGGCTCAGAAACCCATTTTCAGTGGAGGCCTGGGGAGAAAAACTCCAAGCTTTCTTTAGGGAATCCTGTTAAGGGAGAATGGAATGTTTTCTCAGAGGCACATGATAGTTCATGGCCCAACTTGAGTGGCAGATTTCTAAGCAAGTCACTAGAATTCTAGGTTGTTATGACATAGGGACGGTTAGGAGATGGAATGCATACATAGTGTGCAGCTAAGTATAATTGTTGGTGTAGGTCGGACAGGTTTTCATTCAGAAGAGCACCTGTACTTAATCTTAGGAGTATAATATACACCCATGGATTCTTTGATCACTCGCCTGTTGAATGCTGGCTTGGAATGTCCAGTACCCTACTCCAGTGCTAAGGTATCGGCAAGCAGATGGGGCATGGTGGACAAAACCACACTTAACACACATTAAAACAATATTTGGAGGCCATGCTTTCTCTGGTACTAGATAATAAACCAGGGAGCTGTGTAGAGGAATGAGAAAAACTTAAACAGAAACTTAAAGATCTAAAGGAATGTGAGGCAAGTCAGTGAAACAAAAGGGTAATGGGAAGAAAGTAAATATAAGACAGGAGCAACGTATTAAAATGGTTAGGTACTAGGTGCACTGAAAGGGAGTCAAATGAATTATCAAAGCTGAAGGAGAAGTGGGACAAGCATAAAGGGGATCACGTTATAAGAACTTAAATATCAGCAAAAAATACTTTAATTCTCTATGTCCAGACTTAGGTTCATAGGTTCATACTAGGCTATCTGCCCGAGGGCATTTATAAGCCTAGCCCATAGTTTTGTGGCTTACGCCACCCCTTTAGTTTGGAGAAACTATGCCCATTATTTTGCTGTGCCTCTGTCGAGCAGTGACACTGAGGTAACCCCTGGGGTGTATCTGCGATCTCCCTTCCATTGGTCAAGATTCCTCTTGAACAAGGCCAGCGAGGTGCTCTGCCTCACATAAACCGGGATTTTGTTCCACAGCATAGGGAGTCTTTGGGTGATGAATCTATCCCTCCAGCACGTCCTATTAATAACCGTGTCGAGGTTTAAGTCTCCCGCCCTTGTGGCTCTGAGGGATCTAGATTTTTTGAGATGAAGCATGTTCAAAAGATAATGGTTCAAACGTTAACGTAAATGATGGTCCCTGAGATTTTTTGTTTTGATTCTGTTCTCTTTACATTTTCAGTCTGGCTTTCTGAGCATGTCAGAGCTTTGGCTGGGAGGGTTGGGGAAGGGCGCCTACAGGAAGTTTCAGATGTGTTAGATTTCATGTCAAATTGCAGTTGTACCTACAAGGCCTCTCATAGAGTCCATTCATTAGTTTCACCTGTGCTTTTTATCTTCAGAGCAAAGTAGCCATTCAGGAATTTTATGACCTGATTTGCTACTGCCTTGCAGGAAAGCATATGAGAAATGCAAGGCTAAAATGTTATTAACTGGAGTGTTCTGTTTCATTTCATGTTTTATTTTGGGCTGATATCTGAATAAAAGGGACGTGATTGTATGACATAACTGCTACTAGCTCTGTTGAAAGCATTTGAACGCTCAAACAGTAGTAGTAAGTATTCTCTTTCTTCATATTTTATTTTATTTTTATTTCATCTCTGAATATTAGTTGTGTGCAATGGCTTTCTGACCTGCAGGTAGCACTGTAAAAAAGCTTGTGTGTAATGCCGGGTTCAAACATTTAGTAGACAAGTTTTCTGGTTCTTTTCCAAGTACCCTGATTTTATGACCTGGATGCTTCTAGTTCTCTAGAAGCATAAGTGATGTAAAGTTCAGACCATTCCTCTCAACTTTCCTTGCTTTTCAAGGATCTCCATGATTTTGATTCAGATTTTAGCTCTGCTTCTGTTAATCCCTCCTAAAATTGGTGGCTTGGAGAAATTGTGGGTAAATTCTTTAAATAATAAAATTATGCTTGAACTTCGTTTACTTCATAAAATGTATATTCGGTCACATTCTTCTTCTGTCAATGTCTAAAGTTAATGGCACTAATATTTTTAATGTCCCTCATTGTTTCTTTTAATCTCCTCTGTTTTATTTTGTACTGACATCCATCTTCTAGTAAAGTGCATTTTCTAGTGTGCATGCTGCATCTTGGTGAGTTGCTACATTGTACAATATGTTCTTTGGTACTTCTTTCTACCTTACAACTATATGCATTTGTCTGGTCCAACTGTGGTTATCTGTAAACAAATATAGCGTAAGTTTTGTGTTGTCATTCTAACAGTTTGTAATGCCTGATAGAGAGAGACTCCCAGTCTGCCATTAGTCCTACATAATGCCATTCAAACTGTGGTTGCTGTTCAAAATACTCACATAATAGCTATGTCAGAGCAGTGCCAGAACTAGTATTGTACTCTGTTTACAACCTCACACTCTAATGCCTTGTTCCCTATGGCAAATCAATGCAAAATAAGTACATCAAATTCTTGTATTAATGCGGTCACCTGACTTCGTATACTGATCTTGCATAATTGTACACAGTGCAACTATAGGGTTGCCACTTCTGACAGGTATTCAAAGCGGAGCTTGTTTTATAAATTTTGCAGGGCAATCCACAACTTCAGCTAGTACAAAGGACTGTATTTCAGTTTATTGCCAAAATAAAATTTCATTTTTGTACAGTTTATGTATTTAATTTTGTTTACTGGGAAAGTCTGACTGTGGGCCATCAATATGTTCTTTTCAGCACAAGTAACCAATTTGATTTTTTTTATTCTTTCATATAATATTTAGGTGTTTCAAATAGAAAATGATTGTTTTATGTAACTAATCAAGGCAGCTTTACACTTTTGTCTTAAAAATCTCTGGGCATTTTTCATTTTGATCTTTCACAGGGCACAACTGCCCAGATAGGGACGATCGTGCATAAAGTAGAACATGTGGTAGCCCTGTCTGCTATTATTGCGGACATTGGAAGCCTCCTTTTTAATACAATGATAGGTAGTACTGTATGCTGATAATTCAGTACAGACTATCATTATATCTGGGTCTAAATTCCTTTTTCAGTAGAATACTTATGAGACCATGTGCTATGGAGTCCTCATACTTGATTGTTAATCAATAGGGTACCGCCATTTGTCTTTTGGCTTCATTACTGAGATTATATAATGTCACTTTCTTTAATGCCGGAGTGCAGCTGTGCTCTGATATGCATGTCGTTTCTGTGCTCTGATATGCATGTAGTTTCTGTTAAAATATGTTATGCTGTACTTCATTTTCATTGTCACTCTATGCTACAAAAAATACCATGTTTTCTCAGCTACTGTGGCAACATATGCCTAGCACTGATTTTTATTTATTTTTATGAGGGGTATGGTCTCGTGTCATTCAGACCATTATATATCCATTTATAAGCCACTTGTCCTCGTTTTTGCAAGATGAAATGCATATCCACACTTTCACGTGGCAGTCACTAGGCTTCAACTCATCCTATGTAGCCCCTGTACATTTCTAGGTGTTTGCCACAGGTACATTTTTAAGTGATATCTGACTGTTACATATTGGGGTGTCATCTTGACACTCTGCTCTAACCAGCTTAAGTCAACCATGTCAAAGTTAAACGGCAAAAACTGTATATTCTGAGATCTAGATCACAAAAATTTGCACAGTGTGTTGTAAATGCCTTTAGGAGCCTTAAGAAGAAACTGTTCACCCTACAAGTTTTCCTCACTGTGGAGAACAAACATCTTTGCTGTTACTGAGACCTCATTTAAAGCCGCAGAAAGTACTCCAGCAGTGCCTTCCACACATTCAGACTCAGCCACACTGACAGGAACCAAAGGTAGAGGTTTCTCAGTTTACATTAGCAATAAGGTTGGTTACACAGGATGATACTGGGGAGGTCATCCACGTCTACATCACCTTAGAGAGTCCCTTACCATATCTTAGCAAGCTATAGGTCACCATCTGTGCCTCAACAATGTATATCATTAGCCTAGTGTATACTATATCTCAAGAATGTATATCATTAGTCTAGTATATACCTATGAACCTAGGTATGTTATATGAAGCAATGTCATGTCAGGCAGTTGTATTCGTGACCTCATCCATGGAGCTTATCTTCTCTGCTTGGAAAAATCCTGTACATTTCCTTGCAGACATCTCTTAAAGCTACCATTACTTTTATTTTTGGAATGAAATGTATGACTCACTATTAAGGTAGCGACAAGTAGGGAAATACAAATGTTTAAATCTTGTCGCTACTCCACGGCTGTATAACTTAATTGTATGCAGCTTCTCGCTAATACAAAATACGACTCCAACTAAGCTTCCGTAAAACTAATAAGTTTTTATTAGAGGTACAAATCACATATAATCCAAAACTGCTTTCATGAGACACTTTTTAATCTTGATAGAATAAATATGCTTTCTGTCGTTATAAACTTTCAATAAAATTAATAAAAATCTTGAGGCTTGAATAACTTTTCACTCAAATCATCCGGTAATTTTTCACCACTCAATTTTACCGTAGAGCAAGTAGTTCTTTACAGTCTGTATCTATACTTAGTCTTGCAGATGTAAGGCGAAACGCCTCAAAATGTGAGCTGCTACTCACATAAACTCTTTAAATTCTTCGGTGCTGGTAACAAAAACTTTCAGCATCCTTCACAAAGTAATGCCTGGTAGGTAAAACGATGAAAAGGCAGATAAAAGCTGCTTGACTGCACAATAAACCAAAGAAATGTCCCAATGTTCACTGTCTAAGCGCTTTTGGTAAAACCTTCATCAGATCGTGAATAAAAAGGGGACTCCATTACTCACTTTTTAAAAGAAACCTTTGACCAATAATATCCCATTGCACGAACAACACCTCCGATGACATCAGAAGTTAAGACCATAAAAGGTCTATAACACACCTCTTTAATTATCCAATGGTAGGTCTCCTAGCTTTCAAAACTGGTTTGAAAGGAATAACATTATTCAGGCCCGGAGGGCAGTCAGCTCGCAAATTTACAATCCATTTAGTTTCACACAATTCCGTTCTATTACTTAAATCACCTCTCTTAATTCCTACATAAATCTTCTCAATAACTTTAAACACAAAGCTATGAGTGGGAAATTTAGAAATATGCAGGGAAATTTAGAAATATGCAGTGCTAATGCATTGTGTTTGTCTTCTTTCCGTACATCACTTAGATGCCGAAGTAATCTCTTTTTAAGCATTTGATTAGTTTTGCCAACATAAAATGATGTACAGTTTTTGCAGGTGGCTAGATAAACTACATTTTGAGAAATACATGTAGCCTTACAATTGAAAATAAAATCTTTGTCCATACATGGATGCTTAAAAGTATTGCTAGGATCAGTATATTCACATGCAGAACAATTCCCACATTGAAAAGTACCTTTGCGTCCCATTATTTTGGGTTTGGAAAATCCATTTTTCATACACAGAAGTCTCTTGATGATCTTTTTATTCTTATAACAAAATTGTGGTCTATCACCCACTATGGCCCGAAGTTTTGCATCTTGTGTCAAAATTGGCCAGTATTTATATATATATATATATATATATATATATATATATATATATATATATATATATATATATATATATATATATAAAATATCTTTAATCTGTTTATTATCTATCCTATGTGTAATCATCATACGCATAGAAGATGTTCCTTTATTATTCTTTTCTAAAGTTACTCCAGGTTTCTGTGGCCAATTATTTGAAAATCTATCCACTGTTAGATCTGCATCTTTCCTAGAGTTGCCTCATGCATGCAACCATTCATTCAAGTCAGTCATTTCCTGCTGTATATTTAATTATTGTGTACACCTTTTTGTAATTCTAGTTGATTCATTTTTCATTATATTATTTGTAACGTGCCTTGGATGCATACTATTCTTGTGGAGTTAATGGTTTCTCCAAGTAGACTTTCTATATAATGAAGTTTGCATCTCTCCATCATTAAGTAAAATGTTAACATCTAGGAAGTTCACAAGGTCACGTGAATATTGACAATTTTTTCTGATAAATTGGTGAAACTAGTAAGTATTATTGGTCTTGTATACAAAAAGAAAAGACCATTTTAAAAGAAGTTCAGTTAAGTTTTTCCTATAAAAAGGGTAGAAGCCTGAAAGATATTCTAGTACATGCAAAGTTCAGAAGACCTAGCGAAATAGGAGATGAAATATTTATTAATGAACGGACTATTTTATGTGGTAATTGCACAATATGTCATTATACGGTTAATAGTTTTCAAAATATTAATGGAAAAGGGTTTGACAAAAAAGGTAGTTTTAGTTGCAATAGTGAAATTATTTATGGTTTGAAGTGCCCATGTGGATTGATTTATATCCGGGAAAGTAAAAGAAGCTTTGCTGTTAGATTAAAAGAATATGTGAGGGACAAGAAAAACTGCAAAACTCTGTAGCTATGCATGTTAAGGAACATCATAATGGAGACACCCAGGGCCTGCAGGCAACAATTTTGGGACAGATACATAATGAGTTTAACGCTCCTGAAGTAATTAAGGAATATTTGAGAAAGAAGGAAGCAGTATTTATTTTAAAATATGACACATTTCAGGGGACTCGACAGGGGTTTTCCTGGAAATATTTGGTTTAATATGCCTTTAAAAAATTAACTGTTTTATAAAGTTTTAATTGATTTTTTAATGAATAGTGTAAGTGTATCTAAATGTGTGTAAACTGAGAACAAGATGTTCTGTGAAAATGCTTTTTGGAGCCAAGGTGCCAGAGAAAAGCGATTTTGTTCTATGTATAGAAAGGAGTTTTTTATTTTAATAAAATATTCTTTTTGTATCTACAACTGAAAGGATTCACTTGGCTTGATTTCTGTTGTGTGGTTTATAATTTGGGCACTTGTGTGGTGCTGCATATAGGGCCAGTGAATCTTTTGTAAGACTGCCGCTGTTCAGAGAATCGGATATGGACACCACTCAGAGAACCTTGGATGGTTTCTGTGTTCTTTGCAGTCAGAGGGTGAAGGTTTGAACTCTGCAGTTAATTTTAATGAAATATCTGCTCCTAATGGTGAACCATTTACTAGTGTATATTGTCGTTGGGAAGAGAATAGACAGAAGCATTTTTTGAACCCATTTTCCATGGTGGGTAAGAAAACAAGCTTGTCAGCAGCACCAGAAGTACAAGACCTGTTCGAGCAGAGTCTTCATAGATACCAGAAATTAAATACAACACCCAGAGGCTTAAGGGCAATTAGGAATCCTTGAGCATCTTTTGATTTGAATAGTGATACTGACAAAGCATTTTTCAAACTTTGGGTGGCAGCAGCGCATAAATGTAGCATTGAGTGAGTCGGTATCCTGGTAGAGAGTTGCTTAAGAGAGCTACACTTAGAGGATATTAAAAAGACTTGCTCTGATATAACTGGTAAAATTAGTCACAAAGTCGGACATCAATAATAAATTGGTGTCCTATGAGAAAGAACTCATTTAACGGAAAAAGACCAAGCTATTAAGAGAAATTTGTGACTATGAACATAAGCAGGTATTTGTTTCTTCTTCTAAAACAAGCAGACATAGTCAGGTTAAGGTTTCAGGAAAATGGACAGTTTGGAACAATGCCAAAGTCAGTATTGGTCAGCTGAAAGTGGAGCTTCATGTGCAGAAGGGGAAGAATGGGATGAATATCCGCAACTACCGAAAAGACAAAATCCAGCTTATTTAAATAAAAATTTTCGGGACCAACAAGGGCCCCAACAAGGAAACAAGAAAAGTTTGGCAAGATCAACAGCGAGGTTTTTGAATGCAATTCCCATACTAACAAACGGGGCAAATGGACCTAATAACTTGGGACTTCAAAATGATGCACAAGGGAGTAGTTTTGAATATGTTGTAAATTTGTCAGGATGTACAATTGATGATGGAAAATGTGCTAAATAGGGTGTTTGAAATTTATCCCCATGGCTCTTCCTAGAGTATATGAAATTAAAGGGGAAAATTTTCATTTTGTCTGTAAATTACATCTAATGGACTTTTTTGAAAATCAGAAAATGACACAAAATGTATATGTGGAGGATATGTGAATGGAAGATGTTGAAAGTAGTGAGGAAAGGTTTTTTTCATGTAATTCAGATATAGAGGCAAACGCATATAGTAATTTGATACTAGTGGCATTTTATACAAAAGTAAGTTTATACCTCCTTTTAGGTGTGAAAAAATTGAACAGTTTCATTGTATGTTGAACTATGCACTTGAACAAGAATGTAAGCTGTTTTTGGAAATGCAGTTGATTAATATGACACAAAATGAATGGCTAACTTTAAAGAACTTAAGTTTAAGAAAAGAGCTGGTGTTTAAACCGCCGGACAAGGGAAGCCAATTAGTAATACTACACTATACACAATACATGCACGTGTGCTATCAGCAACTTAACAATGATAGAATTTATAGTAAGATAAGATCTTCAATTTATCAAGAAGCAGTTAAAAATTATGAGGAATTGTTTCATAAAGGGTTTAGGTTGAATTATTTCAGCCAGGAAGATGCTAAAAATAATTTTTTGAATAAGAACAGCACAATGGCAAAATTTCTTTGTCAGAAATACATATGTTTGGTTAACCCTCCGGGACGTCCTATTGTATCAGACCTGTAACTGTTTCTCACAATATAGCATGTTTTTTACATCAGTTTTTGCTAAAGATGGTGATACAACTACCCTCATACATCAAAGATAGTTTTGACTTTTTAGAGTAAGAACAATGCCATGACAAAAGGGGATTTATTTTATAGTGATGGACGTAGTTAGTCTATACACAAGCATAAGACATAGAGATGGCATAGAAGCTATAGAGTTTTTTTCTAGAAAATAGCCTGAGTACTCAATATATTGTGGAATTAACATTATTTTGTCTCGAGAACATTATATTTGAATTCAGTGGTTTTCTTTATCAGCAAAAATGTGGAACAGCTATAGGGGCAGCTTTTGACCCCACATATGCCAGTTTATTTATGGGTCTCTATGAAAATTTGTGTGTATAGAAAGTTTTTTCAGGGAACATGTCATACAGTATTTTAGATACATAGACTATCCGATCTTTATATGTAAAGGGGATTTGAAAAAGTGGGGAAATTTATTCAAGATCTACAAACAAATAGGTTTGAGATCAAATTTGATGGGTTGCAGAAAGGCAACATAGTAAACTATTTGGATATCAGTATCGAAGGCTATGTGAATGGTAAATTAAAAACTAAAATATATAGAAAAATGTGACAGCCCTGTCATGTGTTACATGGTACAAGTTACCATCCCCCACATACAGTTACATCTTTTCCTTATGGAGAGTTAGTTAGGATCAGACTCCTATGTAGTGATTTTAGAGATAGTGAAAGGGAAATAACAGCCGAGTAACATGTTCATACAAAGAGGTTACGATCAAGATAATGTGTGGAAGGGTATTCAGCAATGATGGTTAGACAAACAAACATTAGAACAAGAAAATAGGAAGGGGACATCAAAGGAAGAAAAGAAAAAATTATATTGTGTCAAAATACACAATTTTTTCTGATAAATTGGAGAATCTAGTAAAGTATTTTTTGGTCTTCTATATAAAACGAAAAGACCTTTTTAAAAGTTCAGTTAAGTTTTTCATATAAAAGGTGTAGGAGTGGAGTACAGGCAAAATCCTTCCCAGTTATTGTTTCCCTTGAATGAAACCTTCTTTCATACAATATGACCAAAAGTGCTGAAACCGGGGGGGGGGGGGGGGGGTAAAAGAATTGCTGAAATACAATACATCGCATGCAAACAGTTATCATGAGCGCAAAAACTACACCCACCACACCAGCTTATACTGAGACACTGAAAAGCAATCTTCCCACATCTGAAAGACTTCCTAAGCAGTCGAAACTACTCACCAATAGCCACACCAAACTTCACACACATGCCTACCCCAGTTAAGCCTCAAGAGCAAAGCCCATAAGGCAGTCAAACAAATTACCCTAGGCTTCATTGTTTGATGCAAAATGCCCCACTCTCCAGACTGAACAAGGAGAAGATAATAGTCAGTTGCTTATCTGGAGCCAAGATCCACCATGTTATGCTCACACTGAAGTCACTACACCACAGGTACCAGTATGAGTCTTATCTTCCGTGTGTGCGTGTGCGTGTGCGTGTGCGTGTGTGTGTGTGTGTGTGTGTGTGTGTGTGTGTAAATAACCAAAGATGTAATTCCTTGGACTGCATGGAGAGACTTTATTGACCTCTCTGAATGCGTCTCAGGCAGCTGTGTGTGCTTTGCACTGAGCAGCAGTCTGCTGTCTTCAAGAATGCCACAGTGTAAACAAAAGATGATTTACTTCAATAATTAGCTTAATTTCTGGTGTCATTCCAGAGGTATTCCATATTTGTCAGCATAGAAGGACATGGTTGACATTATGCACCTTGTTTTGCAAAGTATGATGTTCATCGTGTTTCACTGTTGCAGTCATTACAATTGGGTTATCCTGCTGGCAGGCTACCCGCAGTCGGGCCGAGTTCCAAAGTCTAGGTCCGGCGTCTGTTGTCGCCCCCTCCCTGACATCAGTGCGCCAGGGGTATAAAAGATGCAGCCGACGCCATTTTCTTCAGTCTTTCTTGCTGCGTGGTTCGCAGCAGTTCGCAAGTGCCAGTTGGCAGACTCCTGAGATATTTGAATTTCAGATCCAAACTCTTCATTAAAGTTAAGTACCCCATTGGGGAAACTTTTTTCTTGCTTCAGACCAATGTCAGAAAAAAGTTAATAATTGTGTTTCTTGTGGGAAGCAAATACCTCATAAGGATTTTCCTTCTTACTGTATTCCTTGCCCTAGGCCCTGACCGTAACGTTGCTAGTTGTCGGTTTTGTGCTAGATTTAACCAACGCACTATTAAGCGTCAGTACGATTTTGCATTTCATTACTTTGGCAGAAGATTCAATTATATAATGCCGTCGGAACAGCTGACTACCGGAGTGTATAAAAAGCGCAAAGAAAAGGACAGTCATCCAAGGTCCAAAACAGACGAGGCTTCTGTTAGGCCTGTTGCCGGTTCTCAGTGAGTTCACAGCCCCTGACGCCCGGGGGGGGGGTAAAAGAATTGCTGAAATACAATACATCGCATGCAAACAGTTATCATGAGCGCAAAAACTACACCCACCACACCAGCTTATACTGAGACACTGAAAAGCAATCTTCCCACATCTGAAAGACTTCCTAAGCAGTCGAAACTACTCACCAATAGCCACACCAAACTTCACACACATGCCTACCCCAGTTAAGCCTCAAGAGCAAAGCCCATAAGGCAGTCAAACAAATTACCCTAGGCTTCATTGTTTGATGCAAAATGCCCCACTCTCCAGACTGAACAAGGAGAAGATAATAGTCAGTTGCTTATCTGGAGCCAAGATCCACCATGTTATGCTCACACTGAAGTCACTACACCACAGGTACCAGTATGAGTCTTATCTTCCGTGTGTGCGTGTGCGTGTGTGCGTGTGCGTGTGCGTGTGTGTGTGTGTGTGTGTAAATAACCAAAGATGTAATTCCTTGGACTGCATGGAGAGACTTTATTGACCTCTCTGAATGCGTCTCAGGCAGCTGTGTGTGCTTTGCACTGAGCAGCAGTCTGCTGTCTTCAAGAATGCCACAGTGTAAACAAAAGATGATTTACTTCAATAATTAGCTTAATTTCTGGTGTCATTCCAGAGGTATTCCATATTTGTCAGCATAGAAGGACATGGTTGACATTATGCACCTTGTTTTGCAAAGTATGATGTTCATCGTGTTTCACTGTTGCAGTCATTACAATTGGGTTATCCTGCTGGCAGGCTACCGCAGTCGGGCCGAGTTCCAAAGTCTAGGTCCGGCGTCTGTTGTCGCCCCCTCCCTGACATCAGTGCGCCAGGGGTATAAAAGATGCAGCCGACGCCATTTTCTTCAGTCTTTCTTGCTGCGTGGTTCGCAGCAGTTCGCAAGTGCCAGTTGGCAGACTCCTGAGATATTTGAATTTCAGATCCAAACTCTTCATTAAAGTTAAGTACCCCATTGGGGAAACTTTTTTCTTGCTTCAGACCAATGTCAGAAAAAGTTAATAATTGTGTTTCTTGTGGGAAGCAAATACCTCATAAGGATTTTCCTTCTTACTGTATTCCTTGCCCTAGGCCCTGACCGTGACGTTGCTAGTTGTCGGTTTTGTGCTAGATTTAACCAACGCACTATTAGCGTCAGTGCGATTTTGCTTTTCATTATTTGGGAAGAAGATTAAATTAAATAATGCCGTCGGAACATCTGACTACCGGAGTGTATAAAAGCGCAAAGAAAAGGACAGTCATCCAAGGTCCAAAACAGACGAGGCTTCTGTTAGGCCTGTTGCCGGTTCTCAGTGAGTTCACAGCCCCTGACGCCCGGGGTAAAAGAATTGCTGAAATACAATACATCGCATGCAAACAGTTATCATGAGCGCAAAAACTACACCCACCACACCAGCTTATACTGAGACACTGAAAAGCAATCTTCCCACATCTGAAAGACTTCCTAAGCAGTCGAAACTACTCACCAATAGCCACACCAAACTTCACACACATGCCTACCCCAGTTAAGCCTCAAGAGCAAAGCCCATAAGGCAGTCAAACAAATTACCTAGGGCTTCATTGTTTGATGCAAAATGCCCCACTCTCCAGACTGAACAAGGAGAAGATAATAGTCAGTTGCTTATCTGGAGCCAAGATCCACCATGTTATGCTCACACTGAAGTCACTACACCACAGGTACCAGTATGAGTCTTATCTTCCGTGTGCGCGTGTGCGTGTGCGTGTGTGTGTGTGTGTGTGTGTGTGTAAATAACCAAAGATGTAATTCCTTGGACTGCATGGAGAGACTTTATTGACCTCTCTGAATGCGTCTCAGGCAGCTGTGTGTGCTTTGCACTGAGCAGCAGTCTGCTGTCTTCAAGAATGCCACAGTGTAAACAAAAGATGATTTACTTCAATAATTAGCTTAATTTCTGGTGTCATTCCAGAGGTATTCCATATTTGTCAGCATAGAAGGACATGGTTGACATTATGCACCTTGTTTTGCAAAGTATGATGTTCATCGTGTTTCACTGTTGCAGTCATTACAATTGGGTTATCCTGCTGGCAGGCTACCCGCAGTCGGGCCGAGTTCCAAAGTCTAGGTCCGCGTCTGTTGTCGCCCCTCCCTGACATCAGTCGCCAGGGTATAAAAGATGCAGCCGACGCCATTTTCTTCAGTCTTTCTTGCTGCGTGGTTCGCAGCAGTTCGCAAGTGCCAGTTGGCAGACTCCTGAGATATTTGAATTTCAGATCCAAACTCTTCATTAAAGTTAAGTACCCCATTGGGGAAACTTTTTTCTTGCTTCAGACCAATGTCAGAAAAAGTTAATAATTGTGTTTCTTGTGGGAAGCAAATACCTCATAAGGATTTTCCTTCTTACTGTATTCCTTGCCCTAGGCCCTGACCATGGCGTTGCTAGTTGTCGGTTTTGTGCTAGATTTAACCAACGCACTATTAAGCGTCAGTACGATTTTGCATTTCATTACTTTGGCAGAAGATTCAATTATATAATGCCGTCGGAACAGCTGACTACGGAGTGTATAAAAAGCGCAAAGAAAAGGACAGTCATCCAAGGTCCAAAACAGGCGAGGCTTCTGTTAGGCCTGTTGCGGTTCTCAGTGAGTTCACAGCCCCTGGCCGGGTAAAAGAATTGCTGAAATACAATACATCGCATGCAAACAGTTATCATGAGCAAAACTACACCCACCACACCAGCTTATACTGAGACACTGAAAAGCAATCTTCCCACATCTGAAAGACTTCCTAAGCAGTCGAAACTACTCACCAATAGCCACACCAAACTTCACACACATGCCTACCCCAGTTAAGCCTCAAGAGCAAAGCCCATAAGGCAGTCAAACAAATTACCTAGGGCTTCATTGTTTGATGCAAAATGCCCCACTCTCCAGACTGAACAAGGAGAAGATAATAGTCAGTTGCTTATCTGGAGCCAAGATCCACCATGTTATGCTCACACTGAAGTCACTACACCACAGGTACCAGTATGAGTCTTATCTTCCGTGTGTGTGTGCGCGTGTGCGCGCGTGTGTGTGTGCGTGTGTGTGTGCGTGTGTGTAAATAACCAAAGATGTAATTCCTTGGACTGCATGGAGAGACTTTATTGACCTCTCTGAATGCGTCTCAGGCAGCTGTGTGTGCTTTGCACTGAGCAGCAGTCTGCTGTCTTCAAGAATGCCACAGTGTAAACAAAAGATGATTTACTTCAATAATTAGCTTAATTTCTGGTGTCATTCCAGAGGTATTCCATATTTGTCAGCATAGAAGGACATGGTTGACATTATGCACCTTGTTTTGCAAAGTATGATGTTCATCGTGTTTCACTGTTGCAGTCATTACAATTGGGTTATCTGGCTGGCAGGTTACCCGTGAGTCGGGCCGAGTTCCAAAGTCTAGGTCCGGCGTCTGTTGTCGCCCCTCCCTGACATCAGTGCGCCAGGGTATAAAAGATGCAGCCGGCGCCATTTTCTTCAGTCTTTCTTGCTGCGTGGTTCGCAGCAGTTCGCAAGTGCCAGTTGGCAGACTCCTGAGATATTTGAATTTCAGATCCAAACTCTTCATTAAAGTTAAGTACCCCATTGGGGAAACTTTTTTCTTGCTTCAGACCAATGTCAGAAAAAGTTAATAATTGTGTTTCTTGTGGGAAGCAAATACCTCATAAGGATTTTCCTTCTTACTGTATTCCTTGCCCTAGGCCCTGACCGTGACGTTGCTAGTTGTCGGTTTTGTGCTAGATTTAACCAACGCACTATTAAGCGTCAGTACGATTTTGCATTTCATTACTTTGGCAGAAGATTCAATTATATAATGCCGTCGGAACAGCTGACTACCGGAGTGTATAAAAAGCGCAAAGAAAAGGACAGTCATCCAAGGTCCAAAACAGACGAGGCTTCTGTTAGGCCTGTTGCGGTTCTCAGTGAGTTCACAGCCCCTGGCGCCGGGGTAAAGAATTGCTGAAATACAATACATCGCATGCAAACAGTTATCATGAGCGCAAAAACTACACCCACCACACCAGCTTATACTGAGACACTGAAAAGCAATCTTCCCACATCTGAAAGACTTCCTAAGCAGTCGAAACTACTCACCAATAGCCACACCAAACTTCACACACATGCCTACCCCAGTTAAGCCTCAAGAGCAAAGCCCATAAGGCAGTCAAACAAATTACCTAGGGCTTCATTGTTTGATGCAAAATGCCCCACTCTCCAGACTGAACAAGGAGAAGATAATAGTCAGTTGCTTATCTGGAGCCAAGATCCACCATGTTATGCTCACACTGAAGTCACTACACCACAGGTACCAGTATGAGTCTTATCTTCCGTGTGCGCGTGTGCGTGTGCGTGTGTGTGTGTGTGTGTGTGTGTAAATAACCAAAGATGTAATTCCTTGGACTGCATGGAGAGACTTTATTGACCTCTCTGAATGCGTCTCAGGCAGCTGTGTGTGCTTTGCACTGAGCAGCAGTCTGCTGTCTTCAAGAATGCCACAGTGTAAACAAAAGATGATTTACTTCAATAATTAGCTTAATTTCTGGTGTCATTCCAGAGGTATTCCATATTTGTCAGCATAGAAGGACATGGTTGACATTATGCACCTTGTTTTGCAAAGTATGATGTTCATCGTGTTTCACTGTTGCAGTCATTACAATTGGGTTATCCTGCTGGCAGGCTACCCGCAGTCGGGCCGAGTTCCAAAGTCTAGGTCCGGCGTCTGTTGTCGCCCCCTCCCTGACATCAGTGCGCCAGGGGTATAAAAGATGCAGCCGGCGCCATTTTCTTCAGTCTTTCTTGCTGCGTGGTTCGCAGCAGTTCGCAAGTGCCAGTTGGCAGACTCCTGAGATATTTGAATTTCAGATCCAAACTCTTCATTAAAGTTAAGTACCCCATTGGGGAAACTTTTTTCTTGCTTCAGACCAATGTCAGAAAAAGTTAATAATTGTGTTTCTTGTGGGAAGCAAATACCTCATAAGGATTTTCCTTCTTACTGTATTCCTTGCCCTAGGCCCTGACCATGGCGTTGCTAGATGTCGGTTTTGTGCTAGATTTAACCAACGCACTAAGCGTCAGTACGATTTTGCATTTCATTACTTTGGCAGAAGATTCAATTATATAATGCCGTCGGAACAGCTGACTACCGGAGTGTATAAAAGCAAAGAAAAGGACAGTCATCCAAGGTCCAAAACAGGCGAGGCTTCTGTTAGGCCTGTTGCGGTTCTCAGTGAGTTCACAGCCCTGGCGCCCGGGGTAAAAATTGCTGAAATACAATACATCGCATGCAAACAGTTATCATGAGCGCAAAAACTACACCCACCACACCAGCTTATACTGAGACACTGAAAAGCAATCTTCCCACATCTGAAAGACTTCCTAAGCAGTCGAAACTACTCACCAATAGCCACACCAAACTTCACACACATGCCTACCCCAGTTAAGCCTCAAGAGCAAAGCCCATAAGGCAGTCAAACAAATTACCCTAGGCTTCATTGTTTGATGCAAAATGCCCCACTCTCCAGACTGAACAAGGAGAAGATAATAGTCAGTTGCTTATCTGGAGCCAAGATCCACCATGTTATGCTCACACTGAAGTCACTACACCACAGGTACCAGTATGAGTCTTATCTTCCGTGTGTGAGTGTGCGTGTGTGCGTGTGCGTGTGTGTGTGTGTGTGTGTGTGTGTGTGTGTAAATAACCAAAGATGTAATTCCTTGGACTGCATGGAGAGACTTTATTGACCTCTCTGAATGCGTCTCAGGCAGCTGTGTGTGCTTTGCACTGAGCAGCAGTCTGCTGTCTTCAAGAATGCCACAGTGTAAACAAAAGATGATTTACTTCAATAATTAGCTTAATTTCTGGTGTCATTCCAGAGGTATTCCATATTTGTCAGCATAGAAGGACATGGTTGACATTATGCACCTTGTTTTGCAAAGTATGATGTTCATCGTGTTTCACTGTTGCAGTCATTACAATTGGGTTATCCTGCTGGCAGGCTACCCGCAGTCGGGCCGAGTTCCAAAGTCTAGGTCCGGCGTCTGTTGTCGCCCCCTCCCTGACATCAGTGCGCCAGGGGTATAAAAGATGCAGCCGACGCCATTTTCTTCAGTCTTTCTTGCTGCGTGGTTCGCAGCAGTTCGCAAGTGCCAGTTGGCAGACTCCTGAGATATTTGAATTTCAGATCCAAACTCTTCATTAAAGTTAAGTACCCCATTGGGGAAACTTTTTTCTTGCTTCAGACCAATGTCAGAAAAAGTTAATAATTGTGTTTCTTGTGGGAAGCAAATACCTCATAAGGATTTTCCTTCTTACTGTATTCCTTGCCCTAGGCCCTGACCGTGACGTTGCTAGTTGTCGGTTTTGTGCTAGATTTAACCAACGCACTATTAAGCGTCAGTACGATTTTGCATTTCATTACTTTGGCAGAAGATTCAATTATATAATGCCGTCGGAACAGCTGACTACCGGAGTGTATAAAAAGCGCAAAGAAAAGGACAGTCATCCAAGGTCCAAAACAGACGAGGC
>NC_056738.1:32962944-33052944 GCF_019279795.1 Protopterus annectens | reverse complement strand
AGGTCCGGCGTCTGTTGTTGTCGCCCCCTCCCTGACATCAGTGCGCCAGGGGTATAAAAGATGCAGCCGACGCCATTTTCTTCAGTCTTTCTTGCTGCGTGGTTCGCAGCAGTTCGCAAGTGCCAGTTGGCAGACTCCTGAGATATTCGAATTTCAGATCCTAACTCTTCATTAAAGTTAAGTACCCCATTGGGGAAACTTTTTTCTTGCTTCAGACCAATGTCAGAAAAAGTTAATAATTGTGTTTCTTGTGGGAAGCAAATACCTCATAAGGATTTTCCTTCTTACTGTATTCCTTGCCCTAGGCCCTGACCATGACGTTGCTAGTTGTCGGTTTTGTGCTAGATTTAACCAACGCACTATTAAGCGTCAGTACGATTTTGCATTTCATTACTTTGGCAGAAGATTCAATTATATAATGCCGTCGGAACAGCTGACTACCGGAGTGTATAAAAAGCGCAAAGAAAAGGACAGTCATCCAAGGTCCAAAACAGACGAGGCTTCTGTTAGGCCTGTTGCCGGTTCTCAGTGAGTTCACAGCCCCTGACGCCCGTTAGCTCAGAGCCACAGGCCGCTTCCGACACCCATGTGGAGCCAACTAGGCCGCTAGAAACTCAAGGTATTGGAAACTCAGAAGCTATTCCATCCGATGGGTCTGGAGCTGCTGAGCAGGCATCTGCTTCTGAGGGTGTTTTCAGACCTACACAGTTGTATGTAAAACCAACTTCAGCTTCAAAGGCAAAGACTAAAGCAGCTCTAAAGACAAAGAAACAAGTACAGCATTCTCCTGGATAGGCCTCAATGCCTAAAAAACGGATGCTTAAAATGGCTGAAGACCCAATTACTTTGATCAGGGGTTCCCATCCCCCTCCTGATAAGAGGCCTAGGCAAGAGATAGAATATGAATCTTCAGATCAGGTTTCCATTTCCTCTGATTCCTCTTCTGAACATGAATATTCCCTTCCTCCCTATGAGGATTCTGATGCGGAAGAATCCATCCCTTCAGCCGTTCCTCCTGAGGATTATTCTTTTGGGGAGACCCTGCATACTATGCGGGAGCATTTCCACTGGGAGAGCCAAGATTACTCAGAATCCAAGAAAAGGCTCGGAGACTTCCTTTTATTACCTCAGCACAGCCCCCTTGGTATTCCCCCTCTTTTAGACATTGTAGATTAAGTATTTTCAGAGTCTGTCTCCTGACTCTCTACCACCAGCTCATGTTAAGCCAGATAGATACTACAGGGTTCCTGAGTCACACAAATTTCTTTACAAAAACCCTGCTGCTGACCCAGAAACTATTTCTCAGGTTCCCAAGGGGGTCAAGGCTTCCACTGCAAAAAACCCTATCCCCTCTGATAGGGATTCAAGGACCCTGGACAGATGGAGAAAAAAGATTTATACTTCTGCTACCTTGGCTGTAAGAGCTTTAAATTGTCAGTTTCATATGCTTAAATATCAGCAATATCTTATGTCACTGCTTAAACAGAAAATGTTGGCAAATTCAGAATGTGCAGATAAAGAAATGCAGGATTTATTGCATGCAGCTGAACAAGTGGGAAAGCATACTTTGCTATGTGGTTTTGATTCTCTAGAGGCCTCCTGCCGGGCCACTGTTACAGGTTCTGTCATTAGGAGGCATGCTTGGTTAAAAGAACAGAATCTGCCCGATCATGTTAAAGCAAAACTATTAGATGCTCCCTTACAACAGGATACCTTGTTTGGTGTTAAAGCAGAAGAGGTGTTGAAGAAAATGGAGGACAAAGCTAAATCTATGCAAACAGTGAAGGATTTCTTACAGGTACAGCCTCCCAGATTTAGTAGGAACTGGCCTACAAAGAAATGGTCCTTTCCAGTGTCAGACAGGCCACAAAGAGGCAGATACAGACGCCCCAGAGGCAAATCGCAGCCCCAAGGCTCGTACAGGCTTAAACAATGTGGTGCTTCTACCTCCAAAAGTGGAGAGGAAAAATCACAACCATTCAGGAAACAGTCTCAATGACTTCCCCCTGCAAGCACCAAGCACTTATCTTCTGGCAGCTCCTTTGGGGGGAAAACTAGCACTTTTTTCACAAAATTGGCACATGATCACCCAGGACAAATGGGTCTTAAATATCCTGTCTCAAGGCTACAGGTTCCACTTTCACACCCTGCCAAGGCCAAACGGTATGCCAGACCTGCCACTCAGTCAATGGGCGGAGGCGCAAAAAACAAGTTTCATCTCTCATGGACATGAGAGCCATTCAGCAAGTACCACAGCAAGAGCAGGGACAAGGATTTTACTCAAGGCTCTTCTTGGTACCCAGAAAGGACAAAGCCTGGAGACCAGTACTGGACCTGTCTATCCTAAACACATACCCTGGATATTCCAAAATTCAAAATGTTAACTCTGCAGCAGCTTCTGCCCATGCTGGGCAAAAAAGCTTGGCTTGTGACTTTCGGACAATCATGCAGAAGATACCTCAGATTTGTACCTGGCTCAATGCGCTACCAATTCTCTGCACTGCCCTTTGCCTTATCTACTGTGCCCAGGGTCTTCACAAAATGCCTGGCATCAGTAATTGCGTTTTACAGACAGAAGAATACAAATATATCCTTACTTGGATGACTGCCTTATTCAAGCAGATAACAAGGACATCCTACTACAGCATCTGGTGTTTGTAAAAAGATTGCCAACAGGTCTAGGGAAGACGGTAAACGAAAAGAAATCAAAACTTGTACCCTCTCAAGAGATAATATTCCTGGGTGCACGCTTAAATACAACTGCCCAGATGGCTTATCTCATGCCAGACAAACACAGGCAACTGACTACTTATTTCAAAATGTTGGCAGCAAAGACTCTGTTATCTGCAAGAAAAATTCTGCAGGCTTTGGGCTTCATGGCATCCTGCATACTACTAATTCCATATGCAAGACTGCATATGAGGAAACTTCAATGGTATCTAAAAAGTGTTTGGACTCAGCATTGCCACAGCATGGAAACAATAATTACCCTCATTCCCTGCCTGCAACAGGAGTTTCGATGGTGGGCAAAAGCCTGTCACCTCAACACGGGACAGCTATTCACCTTACCCACAGACAGGCAGACATTGACAAACAGATGCATCAGATTATGCCTGGGGGGCCCATATGGCAGGAAGATGTATTCAGGGCACATGGTCCGCAAGTCAAATGCATCTACATATCAATCAAAAAGAGATGCTAGCTGTTCAAAATGCCCCGACAGCCTTCAAGGATATACTTCATCCAGGACAACTACTGATAAAGACGGACAATACTACAGTCATGTGGTACATAAACAAGCAGGGGGCCCACATTCCTACCCCCTCTGCAGACTAGCCATGAACTTGTGGGACACAGCACTGACTTACCAAGTACATCTGCAAGCACAATTCCTGCCAGGAAGGATAAATACTCTGGCAGGTGAACTAGGCAGAAACCTAATGGATCCCCACGAGTGGAAATTGGATCCACAAGTCTTCAGCATGATAACAAGGAACTGGGGGTGCCCAGACATAGACCTATTTGCCTCCCCTCACAACTGCCAACTACAGAGATTCTGCACAAGGCCTTATCACAAGCAAGCATGGAAAGTGGATGCTCTATCTTTCAGCTGGAAAAACCTAACAGTATATGCCTTTCCTCATCTGCCTCTCCTAACCAAGGTACTCCTCAAGGTCAGACAAGATAGCCAAAAATTGTACTGATTGCCCCAGACTGGCCCTGCCAGCACTGGTACCCAATCCTAAAGAGCTTGTCTCTGTGCCCAGCTTGGACATTACCTCAAATTCCTCACTTATTGTCCCAACAAGACAGTATGATACTGCACAGCCAACTCAGGACCCTTAAACCTGGCAGCATGTCGAATAATGTAGCCATTCAAGATGCACCTCTCTCTAAAGCAGTGATGGATATTATTTTGGAGGCCCGGAGGCCTAGCACCAGAAAATCTTATGCAGAAAAATGGAAGAGATTCTGTGCTTGGAACCAGGCACAAGGTATTGACACGACTGTTCAAATATTTCTCAGATTTTGCAATAGCAATACTTAACTGAGATGCTGGATAAAGGCCTTTCCTTTTCATCAATTAAAATTCATGCTTCTGCCATTTCAGCTCATTACAATACAGAACCACCTATTTTTTCTCATCCATTACTTAAGGCAGTACCTCAGAGGGGCCACAAACATAAGACCTCCAAGGAGAGCACCATTACCTGCATGGGACCCCAAGGAGAGCACCAGTACCTGCATGGGACCTCAACTGTGTCTTGGAAAAACTCACACTGCCTCTGAACCAGCCTCTGCAGCTGATATAAAATTCTTATCCTGGAAAACAGCTCTTCTCCTAGCAATTACCTCCGCTAGACGAGTCTGAGTTACAGGCACACATGACTGTGGAACCTTTTATCATTGTCCATCCTGACAGGGTTTCTCTAAGGACAAACCCTACATTTATGCCTAAGGTAGTGTCCAGTGTGGCCCTTAACCAAACAATTCATTTGCCTACTTTTTATCCAAACCCACAGAATAAGGGTGAGAGACTTCTGCATTCTTTGGGCAATCACAGGCAGCTACGCTTCTACTTGGACAGATTCAAAGCTTTCAGAAAGACTGAACAACTTCTAGTGGCATATGCTACAGGATCAAAACAGACTATTTCAAAGTGGATAGGCCACTGCATTCGTTTCTGCTATTCGCAACATGGCAAATCAGTGCCTAAGGCCATTAGGCCACATTCAACCAGAGCAGCAGCCACTTCAGCAGCCTTCCTCAGAGGAGTACCAACCAAAGACATCTTAGAGGCTGCAACTTGGGAGTTCAGTGCATAAGTTTACAAAGCATTATCACTTACCTCTCTACTCTAAGTCCAGGGCAGGCTTTGCCACTGCAGTTCTGCAGGGCCTGATAGCCGCTCCTAATCCTATTTAGCACCAGCCTCACAACCTTAGCTTTGGGATTCAACCCGATTGTAATGACTGCAACAGTGAAACACGAACATAGTATAGTTGTGTACCTACCATAAATGTAGATGTTCGAGTGTATTCACTGTTGTAGTCCAGGTTGCCCTCCCACCATCCCCCTTTTTACCTTGCTGGAACTTATCTGTACTACTCTATTCTATACAACCTATGTGGTGTATTTGCTTGTAGATGAAGGAAGTTGTTTTTTGTATATGCGTGTTTATTGGCATAATTTAGCCTACTATTTTAGGGGCACCTGACATCTGGGGCAAGAAAAACTGAAGAAAATGGCGTCTGCTGCATCTTTTATACCCCTGGCGCACTGATGTCAGGGAGGAGGTGATAGCAACCGATGCTGGACCTAGACTTTGGAACTCGGGCCGACTGCGGGTAGCCTGCCAGCAGGATAACCCAATTGTAATGACTGCAACAGTGAATACACTCGAACGTCTACATTTATGGTAGGTACACAACTGTACTTTCCTTCACCTGTTTCCCCATAGGCTTGTGAATACTGACTAAAATTTTATCCACCCTCTTAGAGGCTTTTTTAGGCAGTGCCAAACTGAAAAATATGCTGACATAGCAAATAAAAACCCAAAGAAACATAAAGGTGTTACAGCTCAGTGCTAGGATCCCAAGCATGCAACTCCACACACCACAAGCTCTCCTCACTGTAGAGAATATAGACATTTGTGCCATTTTACTGAGATACGTCTTAGTCACAGAAATTATTCAGGCAGTGCATGGCTTCAGTTCCTTCCACATATTTAGACAGTCAACCGCACAGACGGGGCCAAAAGATGGGAGTCTTGATCTACATTAACAACTACACCTGTAGTTTTGTTAAACAGGATGATATCCTGGAGTTTATCCATGTGTAAATTACCTTAGACAAAGTCCCACACCATATCCTAGCAAGATATAGGTCACTGTTTATGTCCCAAGAATGTCATAACTTGTGCCTAGACCTGCTGGAGACACTCACCAAACAACCAAATACCCTATTCATGGGAGACTTCAACTATCCCTCTATAAATTGGGAAACGCACACTGCCTCAAAATCACAGGCACAATGATTTCCTGGACGTTATTAACACAAATACCCTTGACCAGCTAGTACGTACACCCACCAGAAGGTCAAACATATACTCCACATTGTACTCAACAATATGGGAGAGTACTGCACTCCCCAGTGTCACTTCAGTTGTGAGGTCGGACCACAAAGCTGTCTCCTTTGAAATAATTAATTTGGTGACTTCTGCAAGCTCTGCCACAGTTAGGAAGTATTCTAAAGCAGACTACATCTGTTTAGCTATATTTTGTCAAAATGCAACACCCCTCCTAACCCTGAGTTCACAGCAACTTCTGCATAATTGTTCACAGAGACCTTGTATAACAATGTATATGGCTGCATAGACACCACACTAATAGAGCTAATCCCAAAATAAACTATAAAAACAAACCACACTGTCAGACTCCTAACCTTAGCAGGTTATATAACAAAAGGAAAAAAATCATGGCTTAAAAAAAAGAGAAGCAGCTGTCATAGTAAGAGTTGTCTAAGCTAAACAAGAAACTAAGATGACCAAGTCCAACAAGGCCCAGTTACAAGATCAAGATAGCCTCACAGGCTAAAGACCACCACAAGACCTTCTAGAGCTATGTCCAAAATCTCAGAGGCAGCACACAGCAGTGTGCCGAACTGGTTGTCAGTTGTGCCACCTTCACTGAATAGTGACATAGTGAGTATGCTGCCAGACATATTTAGCTCAAACCTCACCCCCCACTCCCTCCCTGCCTCCCCCATGAAATATCTACTGGCATAAACTCACCCCCCCAACTGTTAGTAGGAATGGATCCTGGCTGTGCTTTCTAAGGTCAAAAACATAGCCTAAATGGGCCCTGACAATATCCTGGCATGCCTCCTAAATAGATTGAAGCATTACCTATCAGGACCACCAGAGTCACTTTTCAACTATAGCCTCAAAACAGATTTTGTACCTTGTAAATGGAGGACTGCAATGGTTATCACACATCACAAGGTTTTAGCATCGTCCAGTCCCAGATGCTGCAGACCCATTAGTCTGACAAGGCAATGGATGAGGGGAAAACCGTGCACACCACCTACCTGGACCTCGCTACGATATTCTGTACCATACCCCATTTAGGTATAGCTGACAAACTCGCCAAACTGGGCATAAACCCCTGCATAACATTGGATAGCCAGCTAGTGCCCAGACATGACACAGCAAGTCAGGGCTGGTGAGACCACCTCCATTAAGAGACTGGTCACCAGCCAAGAATTCCATGCTAGACATGCTTCTATTTGTCAAAAACTTCTCAGAGGTCAAGTTTAATGTGAAGGATCTTTGGCTGACCAAATTTGCAGATGATTGCAAATTGGAAATTATCATAGATTCCCCCCATGACACAAGCATCTGGCAAGAGAGTCTAACACAGGCAAATGACTGGTTTCAAAGACACTGATTAAAAGTCATTGCCAAGAAATGCATTATAGTGCCTTTTGGGAAAATGAGCCTCCAGAATCTCAAAAGCAATACACAGCAGTATACTTGATTAATGGTAAATGGTGCCACATATACGGAGCCAGAAAATAAAGCAAACCTCCTGGCTGCCCCCCCCCCCCCAACCCACCAGATGCTCCTCAGGAAATACCTATATTCTATAACTCCCCTAACTATCACTAGAGAACAGATTTGTTAAGGTGCTCTTCAAGGCCAAAATAACTGCCTTGTTGATGGGTGCTGATAACATCCCAAAATGGCTGCTTAAAAAGCAAGAAACATGTACTATGGGGGCCTTCAGAGAGACTGTCACAACCTCCAAACAGGATTTGTGTCAAGTGGTGTCAGGACCTTCTGCAGTGAGTTCCGAAACACGCTGAATGGCAGAAAGAATGGACTTGCATATACTAAATCCGAGATGCCATTTCTCAGAATATTCTTTTTCTCTGAGGTATTGTGATTTCGGAATTGGAATATAAAAAAATCAGGAATCCCACATGGGCAGTTGCTGGGGAGGGGCATGAACAGTCCCGAGAATTAACCCAGAACCCAACTAGCCTAATATACAAAGCTATGGATGGAATAATCATGGATATCCTAAATGACAATATAGGTAATCTGCAAACAGTGGACCCAAATCAGTTTGGGTTTGTCAAAGGTAAGCCTTGCCTACACTAAAGCAAAGGACAAGGACCAAATGGTGTATGCTCCCTACCTGAACCTGGCCAAGGCATTTGACAGAATAACCACTTGGGAAATATAGAAAAGCTCACTAAACTAGGTGTAAATCCATAAATTATTCATTGGACAGCCAGCTGGCTTACAAACATTACCAAGAAGTTTGAATAGGGAGTCTTCCTTCACAAAAAGGTTGGTTACTAGTGGAGTTTCTCAGGGCTTATTGCTGGGGACACCCCTGTTTTGTATCTACTTCTCTGAGGGCAAGGCTAACATCAAGGGCCTTTGGCTGACCAAGTTTGCAGATTTCAAATTGGGTGCAGTCTTTGAATCCTCAAGACACAAATGTCCTCCCAAGAAGGCCTGACTTAGACTAATAATTTGTGTCACAGTCATGGTCTAAAACCCAATGCCAGAAAGTATGTTATACTGTCCTTTGGAAAGACCTGTACCTCAGCAAACCACTACGTTGACAGTACATACCTAACAGTAGACTCCATAATCAGGGATTTGGGAATGCATGTAGACAGTGATTTGTTATTTGACAAAGTGAGGAAATCTTTCTGCGTTGCACAATCTATAAGCAGGGATATGGCATCTAGATCAAGACAAGTCATTGTTCCATTGTACTATGCCCTTGAAAGACCAATCATTGAGTACATTTTCCCCTCTGGTATGTACCTGGCCATGCATATGCAACAACTGGAGCATCCCTAGACACTCCTCACAAAAAAAATACATGATGTGGAAATAAAGTCCTATGCAGTCTACGTCAAAGGTTTGTCCCTTATATTTGATCATCTACAGGTTGCTGAGAGTTAACCTATGCATGGTCTAGAAAGCATCTTTTGACTTAGCCCTGATGGACTTGTTCCATATCTGTAAAACAAATGGCATCAGAAACACCTCATCCAGGGACCCAAACCTTGCCTGCAGCATAAACATGACATGTGGAGGGACAGGTGTGTGTCTCAGAGGGTAACCATTTAAAATGTCAGGACCTGCTAGAACTCCCACCTAAAATTTGATAGTTATCTCAACTTAACTATTAAAAAAGTACATGTCAAACTGGGGTCGCTCTACCGTATCAAACCATTTCTTACCAACAACACAAGATCAGCCATTGCTCGCTCCCAACTTCTAACCACCCTACTCTATGCATCTCCCATTCTGACTAATCTCAACAAAACTGAACTAAGCAAAATGGATAGCCTGCTATAACAGAATTGCCCGCTTTGCTGCAAATTGCTCATATAGAACTCATCACTGTACTGCTTTGAGACCGCTCCACTGGCTTGAACTGCCCAACCTCCTAACCTACAATCAGCTCTGCCTCTGTCATTCTATCTATTACCTCCCCAATAAGTGTCCTGCCCTCAAAAACCTAGTACAACATCACTCAGCCAAAAGGCCTCTTGGATCATCAAGCAAACTACTACTAGAAGTCACCAACAGCTACAATAGCTTTGGAGATGCACTATATAGTAGTTCAGTGGCAAAAAAATGGAACTCTGTCCCTAAAAGCATTCAAAGCACATCATCCAAAGCCTCCTTTAAAGACCTCATCAGGCAACATCTCAAGGAAAGTTGGCAGTGCCATGATTGCTCCCCAGGCTAGTGAAAGCAGATAACACATACATACAAAATCTAGAGCACTTGATAATGGTTTTCAATCTTACTCACAAACGCTGGCTAATTTACAATGTATGTACTGTACCTGTGTACTATGTATGCATTCTACCTATGTTCCAAATTCCAGCTGTACACCACAAATCTATTAATTACCTTTATTTTTAAAATGAATATTCTTTTGTTTGTTCTCTCCACTGTAACTGTGTATGTGCCACATACCACTGTAAAAACATGTTTTCTGTAATTTGTGTGTATACTGATAATGTCTAAATAACTAAATGTGTCTGTAATTTTTCTTTGTGGAGCTTTTCTCCCTGGGCCTCTGCTGAAAAAGAGCCTTTTCGGCTCAGTCACACACCCCTGGTTAACAAATGTAAAATAAAATAAATAAATAAAATAAAAGTCCGGAAATTTAGAGACTAAATGGCAGAAGGAATGGGCTTGCATATACTAAATCGCCATTTCTCAGAATATTCCCTTTTTTTCCTGAGAATATTCCCTTTTTTTCCTGAGAATATTCCCTTTTTTCCTGAGGTATGGCAATCTTTGAGTTATTTATATACAAGTTGGAGGGTGGGGGGCTTGCCTCTCCCCTTGCAAAAAGAAGTTTAAAGAGGAGCAATTTTTGAAATTCACTCTTCTCCTGTGTTTTCGATCTTTTTTCGCTTGCTGGCACTCTACATTTCGACTGCTGACATTTCAGTAGGGAGCTGTCTCAGAGCCCCCCCCCCCCCTTCTCTGGAACAGGCTTCTCATTCATGTGAAGTTCATCCCTGTGTTTATTCAAGCAAAACTTGGATCATTGGGTGAGAAACCATAAATATACCCCTGGTCTGGTACCTGTGGCTCTATTAATGAGGAAGCTTGTAAATGCTCGTCCATCCACGCCCAAGTATATATAAGCCCCACAAAACCCCTTGGGAGCCAGTACCTACCAAATATTATTGGATAGCATGGCTAGACTTAAAAAGGCGCCTCTGGTGAATAGCCTAATATTTCTACTGTCATTCTGTGATTCTATATTTCACCATTCTACAGTCATTAGTGAATGCATGTATCCTATACCCCTTATTTGATTATTTACACAGCTAGAGAGTCGCATGGTAATATTACTAGTACGTTTTTGTTAAACATAACAGACCTGCAGTATAGAAATCATTCAGTAGCACTGTTGTACTAAATGTTACCGTAGTACAAGTGGAGTGCCTGTAAAGGGGGCGGCCTATCCTGTTTGCACCTCCACTTGGTTTTAGTAAACGTCAAAATTTTGTACTACTGTTCCAAGCATTATATTTTAAGACTGTGTTGTACTTCACCTCTTTTTTATGATGGTATGAGCAGTGCATTGAATGTTAGTGTATATTGGAGTCCAGGCTTAATTTAAAAGCACCACTACATGTAACAGTGGCCTGGGACTGCCAGTTACTGATACTGGCAACCTGCAAGGAAAGTTAATGTGGTGGTGCGTTGAATTATTTCCTAAGCAAGCATAAGTTTCTAGTTGCCTTCTTGGCCAAATATGTTTAGAGTGTCTGGGTTTCACTGAAAAGCAGTTTGTGGATTTAAACTAAGAAAAATCACATTGTAGTTCTTGTACAGAAGATGAACCATTACATTTCTATTGACATTAATTCACCAGGAGTCTTGTCAAACATGAGCAAAACCATCTCGCACCATAGCCCTCTGGTTTTCATGGAAGCATAAGCATACTTCTCTATCATTTTCCACTTTACCAGTACACATATCTGTTGTTGTATACACACACACACACACACACACACACACACACACACACACACACACACACACACACACACACACACACACACACACACACACACACTAAATGGCAAGGCCAAAGTGTTTCTTAAAATTCAGCTCATTGTGTGCAGACTTCATGGGGTTACAATACTGTTCCTTACCTTAGCAAAGGTCAGGGCTTAAGGTAGTAGTTGACACATTTGCTGGAAGCTAAGCAAAGCAAATCTGACATGGTGCCAAGGAAAGAAAGTGATCCCTGGAATGTAGTATGAGCAAAGTCAGCACTTCATCTCAGTAACCTTTTCTTTTCTCTCAGACGCACTGCCTCCCAACATTGCAAATGTCTTCACCTCATGCCTGTGGTAATGCACATCACCCCCCCTCCCAAACCATTTTTCTACATGGGGTCAGGGTGTTATGTGAACTATCGCAACCTCTTGACTCAATACCAGTGTCCTACCTTCTTTGAGAGTCAATCCAGAGGGTTGCAGGTCTTCTCACATAATCCATCCCTCTCTCTGTTGATGTCCTCATTTCCTTTTCCCTGTTGCTCCCAAAAGCTTTTCACCAAATTGACTTCTGTTTTCCTGCACATGTTGGAAATATTAATCTATCTGTTTTGACCTTTGTTCATAGGTTCATAGGTTTATACTAGGCTATCTGCCCTAAGGCATTTATAAGCCTAGCCCAAATTTTTGTGGCTTACGCCACCCCTTATGTGAAAAAATGCTGTGCCCATTAGTTTGTTGTGCCTCTGTCCAGCAGTGACACAGAGATGATTCCCGGGGTAAACCTACGATCTCCCATCCACAGGTCAAGATTTCTCTTGAACAGAGCCAGCGAGGTGCTCTGCCTCACATGGACCGGGATTTTATTCCACAGCATAGGGAGTCTCTGAGTGATAAATCTATCCCTCCAGCACATCCTATTTATGTCCGTGCTAAGGTTTAATTCGCTTGCTCTAGTGGTTTTGGTGGATTTGGATTTTTTGAGGTGGAGCATGTCCATTAATTCCGGGTTGGACATGGCCTTGTATGTCAGGCACATGTCACCTCTGAGCAGACGGTATGCGACTGAATAGAGCTGGAGTTTCTTCAATCTGGCAGCATATGACAGATTTTGGAGTCCCTTTATCCTTTTGGTGAGGAACTTTTGGGGTCTCTCCAATTGCTGCAGATGTCGGGTGAGATACATCCCGAATGGGGCATTGTACTCTATCATTGGTCGGATAAGTGAAGAGTACAGGGGAACAATGACCTCACTAGATCTGGATGTGAATCCCTTCATGATCAGGTGGGCAATGTAGAAGGTCTTTCTAACCACTTTAGCAACGTGAGTGTCAAAAGAAAGGCCACTGTCAACCTGGGTCCCCAGGTCCCTGATAACCTCTTCTGTGCTTAGTGGATTGCCACCTGTATGGTAGCTTGGGGTCACCTTGTTTTTCCCAAAGGGTATGACTATACATTTTTTGGCGTTTAACTTCAGGCCATGGCTCTGGCACCAGCTATCTGTTTCCGTGAGTCCCTTCTGAAGGATATCCGTGTCCGATGCACTTTCCACTATGACGCCCAGTTTGCAGTAGTCTGCAAACTGTCAGCCAAAGTCCTCCCATGTTGGCCTGTACTTCTGAGAAGTAGATGCCGAACAATAGGGGGCCAAGGACCGAGCCCTGTGGGACACCACTTGTGACCGGCTTGGAGTCTGACATAGCGCCAGCAACTCTAACCCTGTGGGTTCTGTCCTTAAGCCAGTTTGCAACCCATCTTGTGACATATGGGTTTACATTTAAGCTGTTAAGTTTTTCTACAATACCCGAGTGGGGTATTGTGTCGAAGCCTTTGCAAGGTCAAGGTAGGCTGTATGGACTGCCTTTCCCTCATCAATGGCCTTGGTGACTGTTTCGAAGAAGTCGACCAAGTTTAAAAGGCATGATCTTCCCTTGACAAAGCCAAACTGGGTCGGGTCCAATGTCTGCAAGTACCCTATATCTTTGTTTATGAGCTCCATTATGATCCTCTCCATAGCTTTGCAGACTAGACTTGTTAAGCTTATGGGGCGGTAATTACCAGGGTCCGTAGAGGCACCGCCTTTGTGGAGTGGGACCACAGTTGCCGTACGCCACTCCTTGGGCACGTATCCTGTGGTAAGGCTGAGATTAAACAGCTGCCTTATGTGCGGGTTTAATTCCTCATTTAGCTCATGTAGCACACAGCCGGGGACACCATCCGGTCCCATTGATGCTGTGTTTTTAGCTTTAGAGAGAGCAGCTTTCACCTGCGCATTTGAGATGTCTGGGAGGCTACACTCCGCTGGGATATAGTTATCTCTCCTTTAGGGGGGGAGAAGGGGGTGAAGTTTGCACTAAACCTGTCTGCCAGTATGTTGGCAATGTCTGTGGGTTCAGTGATTTTTGTATCATTTTGGACTAATTCTGAGCATATCTGGGAGTTTCCACCCAGGTTCCTAACATAGCTGAAAAAGGCCTTATGATTGTCCTTTGAATCCATGGCAATTTTTCTCTCAAAATTGGCCTTAGTTGATTTTATGAGTGCTCGTATTTTTTTTACTAATAATGATCAGGGGTGACTTCCCTTTTATGGATTTTGTTCTATCATGTAATAGCTTTCTCCTCTTATTGTAAAGTTTGTTAATGGCTGGGGTCCACCTGACTGGACGTTTGCTGTTTGTGGAAAGAGTCTTGGTTTTATTTGGGATTGCCTGATCCATGCAGTCCTGGAGATGTTCATAGAAGGCATTTGTAAGGGCTTCCGCAGCTTGGGTTGTGGTTTCCACTGGCTCAGGGGCCTTGAAGGATACCACACCAGTCTTGAGTAGTGTGAAGTTTGCTTTAGAGAAGTTCTTCACTGTGGTCTTTTTTGTTTGGGGTGGGGGCGGGATGTGGATTTCCAGTGAGATTAGTTTATGATCATATCTCACCAATGAGGGATATACTTCCGGTGTGGAGCATTTTGTCCCCATGTTTGTTATAAATGAGATCTAGTGTATTTTCTCCTCTCGTGGGAACAGTGACTAGCTGTTCCATGGCATTTGAATTTATGAACTCCAGGAACCGTTGGGCTAGAAATATAGGGCTTGAGTAATGTTCCCAGTCTATATTCGGGTAGTTGAAGTCACCCAATATGATGGTGTTTGGAGATACATTTATACCCTCCAGTGTCTTCAGGAAGGCTGTGTGGGGTTCCTGAGTTTGAGAGGGTGGCCTGTAGCATGCTACAATTTGTAGAGCAGTTTTGCCTATGGTTAGTTGCACCTGGATGGTTTCCGAAGCTTCGTGCGTTGCCACCAACCTGGAGGTGTGGGTATCCTTTATGAATATGGATAACACCCCCTCCTTTTGTGGTGTGGTCCGGGTTTTGGGGCCGGAACGCATGATACGAGGTAAAACCTAATAGTGCCGGGGTGCTCTCAGGAGCCTTGAACCAGGTTTCAGTTACAGCACAGACATCGATGTTCTCCATACTGAGAAGGGCCTCGAGTGCGTGCATTTTGAGATTTAGACTTCTGGCATTGAGCAGCATTACCCTCACTTTCTTCCCATTTTTGTTTTCTAGGGTGGTAGGTTTAGAATTTGAGCCTTGCCTAAAAAAGGCACTATGGGGGTGGCAAGAGCCTTAGCCAATATCCGGAATCCCAGGGGTGACAGGTGCAAGCCGTCCCTCGCGAAGCAGCGTGGCTTGTCAAGCATGTCATCCCAGGCAGACAGACACTGGATCCCCTTTGAATGACACCAGACATTAAGCCAATTGTTAAAGCTGATCATCTTGTCTCTATATTGTGGCATCATTCTTGGTGAAGGAAGGATACTGATCAGGGTCATACCTGCCTGGGCTACATAATCAGAGAGCTCCTCTATGTCTCTTTTCATGTAGTTCAGGGAGGTACGTCTCAGGTCGTTCACACCAGCATGGACAATGACTGTGTCATATTTGTACTTGCCGTGGAGTGACCCGAGTGCTTGTGTTATGTGGCGGATTCCAGCGCCTGATAGGCAGCTTACTGTGACCCTCTACTTGTTTAGCCTGGTGAGTGGGACGTCAGTGTGTCTGACTATGGAGTCACCTATGACAAGTATGTTTGGTGTTGTATTTGGCCTTAAGGGCTGTGACTGCTTTGCACACTGCTTTTGTGGTTTATGTGTTGCTTGTGGGGTGTCTTGAGGTAGCAGTTGTTTGGGTGTCTGCTTTGGAGGCCTCTGCTGTTTAGGTAAATTTTTACTCGGCCTCTGAGTATGTCTTTGTTTGTTTATGTGTTTGATTCAGTGGTGTGGTAGTATTATGTGAGGCTGGTTTTGTGGTGTGTGTAGTTGCCTTCTCCTGTCTGGTCTTGCCAGTCCTGAGTTGAGAGAGCTCAGCCTCCAGTTTGGCTAAATAGCTGCATCTCTCGCAAGTATTTGTGTTATGTGGGAGGAGGAGAGGGTTGTCTGTGTACATGAGGCAGTTATAACATTGCCTCAAGATTCCCAGATTCACCAGCTGGACCGGAGAGGAGATTGACAACTGACCTTTGGACATGCTAGAATAATATTGGGAATTCCTTAATAATTGAAAACAAGGGCCAGTGGGGAGTGAGGGTGTAGTGCTTTTAATTTTTAGTGCTGACTTATATAATTGCTTTAGTGAGCAAGTGCCAGGTAACTTGAGTGCAATGTGTTACTAGTAACTAAATGCAAAAACGACTTGCACTTAAAGCACTTACAGCTTCTTTGGCCTCTGCTCTGATGTCGGTATTTTGTTCGTGTCCCACAATGTGCTTCCATCCATCATCTGAGGCACTTCATCTCCATCACTTTCACCTTCCTCGACTGCTCAGCCTTCACTGCCCAGGTTTCTATACCATAAACAAGTGTTGGTCATAATGTGGGTTTGAACACCTTGCTTTTCAGCTTCTTTGGCACACTGCCTGCTGACTGTATCATTTGGCTGCAGCCCCTCTGATTCTAGCTTTGGCCTCCCCTTTAATACTTGCCTTCTCAACCATCCCTCCTAGTTACTTGAAACGGTTATCCTGATGTTCTTCATGTTTCACTGTTGCAGTCGTCACATTTGGGTTATCTGCCTGCAGGTAGCCCTCAGCCAGCCTGAATACCAGAGTCTTGGATTCCTGCGTCGGATGCTCTCTCTTCTTCCATGACGTCAGGTTGTCTGGGGTATAAACCATGCAGCCAACGCCATTACATCAGTCTTTCTTGCCGTGCGGTGGCCGAATCAGATGCAGTTCGCAAGTGCCCGTCTGCCAACTCCTGAAATTTTCGTTTTCGAGTTTCAGAACCAAAGTCTTCAAAAAAAAAGATAAGTACCCCGTTGGGGATCTTTTTTCTTGCTCCAACCGATGTCAGTAAAAGTTAACAATGGTATTACCTGTGGAAAGCAAATACCTCATAAAGATTTTCATTCGTACAGTATTCCCTGCTTAGGCCCAGACCACGACGTCCCTCGCTGTCAGTTTTGTGCCTTGTTCAACCCCCGAAACTATTGGTAGTCGGGTTATATTTGCCGTAAGTTATTTTGGTACTCTGTATCCGTACTCCGAAATGGCTTTAAGTCATCCATCCGACTACCGATCTTCCGAAAAAACGTAAGGATAAAGACAGAGACTGACCACATAGGTCCAAAACTGCCGATGACGCTTCCATTAAGCTAGTCGCCAGTCCGCCGGTACTCAGTGAGGTGCTTTCGCAGCCCCTGATACCCGCTACTTTAGATTCGCAGTCCTGTACTGAGACCCATTCAGAGTCTGGTATGTCGCGAGATGGTTCTTTGACTATGGAACCCGTGCATGTCTCTACCTTGGATGGGTCCGAAGCCGCTGTGCAGTCACCGGCTTCTGAGGGTGTATTCAGGCCTACAGACTTGCATTTTAAACCGACGCCATCTTCTTCATCTAGGCCTAAAACTCGCAGCACACGTAGAAAACCAACGTCCAAACTGCATGTTCAGGCCCATATGCCTAAAAAATAAATGCTTAGAATGGCTGAAGACCTTATTACTTTAATTACGGGAAGCCAGCCTTCCCCCCTCTAAGAGACTTAGAACAGATTTTCCTTCTGATCAGGAATCTGATATTTCTGTTCCTTCTGATTACCAGGATTTGCCCTTATCTACTTATAAGGATTCTGATGCAGAGGATTCCATTCCCTCTGCTTCCCCTCCAGACGATTTTTCTTTGGGTGAAACCTTGCACACTCTTAGGGAGCATTTCCGCTGGGAAAGCCAGGATTACTCTGACGCCAAAAAGAGGCTTAGGGAATTCTTATTCCTTCCTCAACACAGGCCTTTAGCTATCCCTCCTTTTCTGGACATTGTAGATACTTTCTTGGAATCTAGCCTTTCCCCAGACACTTTATCTCCAGTTCCCAGAAAACCTGACGGGTATTAGAGTACCTAACTCTCACAAGTTCCTCTTCAAGAATCCTACTGCGGATCCAGAGACCATTTCCCAAGGACCAAAAGGAATTAAGGCTACTGCTGCCAAAAATCCTACCCCTTCTGATAGAGATTCTAGAGCCTTGGACAAATGGGGTAAGAAGGTATACACTTCTGCTACTTAGCCCATAAGGGCTTTAAATTGCCAGTTTCATGCGTTGAAGTACCAGCAGCATATTTTGGGACTACTTAAACAGAAAATGATGTTGATTCCTGACTGTGCTGAACACAAGTAATTACAGGATTTAATGCATTCTGCAGAACAAGTTGGTAAACATACTTTGCAATGTGGGTTTGACTCTTTAGAAGCATCTTGCAGGGCTGCTGTCACTGGTTCTGTGCTTAGAAGGCATGCTTGGCTTAAGGAGCAAAACTTGCCAGATCATGTAAAAGCTAAATTACTGGATGCTCCCTTAAACCAAGACTGCCTGTTTGGCAACAAAGCAGAAGTCATTAAAAGGATGGAGGAAAGATTTTCTTATAAGTACAGCCTCCCAGATTTAGTAGGCATTGGCCTTCAAAGAATTGGTCCTTTCTAGTCTCTTCCAAGCCTTCTCAGTCCAAACCCAGGAACAGCATACCACCTAGGTTATAGTCTCGGGCTACGCACAGGCCTAAGCAGTGGGGGGCTCCCACTTCCAAAGCGGGGAGTAGTAAGCCAACCCCCTACGGAAAAATGGCACAATGACTTACCCTTTCCAAACCTGCTCAACTGCCTGCTTTCTTGGGAAGAAAGCTTGCCCTGCATGCAAAAAATTGGGAACTCGTTACCCAGGACAAATGGATTTTCCATAAAGTTTCCCAAGGATACAGATTCCACTTCCACACCCTACCAACCGCAAACAGTTGGCCAGACCTACCCTCAAATCAGTGGACGGAGGCCCAACAGCAGGTGTTCTCTCTAAGTATCAGGGCTATTCAACCTGTCCCAGCAGAACAAAGAGGACAAGGTTTTTATTTAAGACGTTTCCTGGTACCCAGAAAAGACAGTTCCTGGCGTTCTATCCTGGACCTCTCTATTCTAAACACCTTTTTGGTAATCCAAAAATTCAAAATGCTAACACTTCAACAGCTGCTTCCTATGCTAGGCAAAGATGCCTGGTTGGCTTACCTGCACATTCCAATAAGGGAATTTTGCAGGAAATACGTACGCTTCAGGGCAGGTCCATGCACTATCAGTTCTCTGCACTTCACTTTGGCTTATCTACTGCGCTCAGGGTATTCACAAAGTGTCTAGCTCCAGCCATTGCGGTTTGCAGGCAGAGAAATATTCAAATATACCCATACTTGGACGTTTGTCTGATTCAGGCCAGGACTTGCTATTAAAACATCTGGCATTCGTAAAGAAACTTCTAACCTCACTGGCGTACACCATAAACAAAAAGAAATCTCACCTAGTACCCTGCCAACAGATTGTATTCCTAGGAGCAAGCTTGAACACAACTTCCCAGATGGCTTTCCTCACTACAGAGAAACAAGTTTATCTGAAGTAGTTAACTTCATTTGATCAGCAACCTGTGGGTATCTGATCCGATTCGGGTCAGAGCCGTCAGCTTTCTTAGCCAAAGATTTGAGCTCCAAGCTCTTCCCGCCTACCCATAATGCACTGCCACCTCCCTCTAACCCTCAGATCTCGTTTGCCATGGCTTCTGTAAGCTTCTTAGAATGAGCTCCTAACGTGGTATCGTGAGTTAAGCCTTTATATATATATATATATATATATATATATATATTTTTTTTTTTTTTTTTTTTCTGTCAAAATTTCTATATATTTGTGTGTGAGATTCCCTTCCAACTCCCTTAGTAATTTTTGTGGGTAGTTTTAAAAATTCTTAGTTAAAGTTTATTCCCCTCCCCCCTGTCTGTGTGTGAAGGTGTGTGCGTGTGGGCCTGTTCTCTTTTTTCTTTGTTTAAAATGTCTGAAGGCCCAAAAGCTGTGTTTTCTAAATGCTCCGAGTTTGGCCATAAGCTGTCCCCAGCGGATGGCCACAGTTTGTGCGTTATTTGCCTGGGTGTTGATCACCTTTCTTCGGGCTGCACTATTTGTGCAGCCTTCAACCCCAGGGCTTTGAGGGATAGGAGGACGAAGCTAATCCTTGCGGGCCTTTTGCACCCTGATTCCACTTCATCCTCCTCCTCCTCTGTGGTGCCGGCTCCAGCTGCTCCACCTACTGCCTCCGATCCCCTGGCCGGGACTCCACCTCCCTCTTTGGTCCAGGAGGAAAGGGATGGCAAAAAGAGAGACAAGAAGGATAGGGAGCGGTAAAAAGATAGGCACCGTAGCCACAAGAAGTGGTCCGAGTCGGATCCATTGGCCCCACCGTCCAAGCAGCTTGCCTCTCCCCTTAAGTTCTCCGGGACTTCCCCCTCCCGGCTTCGTTCCCCACGTTTCTCCCCGGAGCAGGAGGAGGAAACCTGGTCACTTTCGAGGTCGTCTAGGCGACCTTCCCGGCCGGCCTCTGCCAGGTCAACGAGGAGTTTATCCATGCAGACATGGACCGGATGATGCGTCAATTTCTTCAGGCCCAGCTGCAGATGGGAGTGGTCTTGCCCCCCCCCCCTGGGGGGGCTCGTCCCCCTTTTTCGCCCCCATTGCTCCTTCTCCGACCCGCTATCGGGGTTCGGAGCTGTCTGATCCATCTAGCTTCGGAGCCGGGGTGGTGTCGGCACCGGCACTGTTTCCAACTTCCGCACCAACTGTACCCTCAAGTCTGTCGGATCTGTTTTCGGATCCGAGCTCTCGGGGCCGTGAGTTGAGCGTTGGATCCGGCAGGGGATAAACATATGGAATATATATATATATATATATATATATATATATATATATATATATCTATGAAAAAATATATATAAAGCCTCCGGCGCCGATCCGCATGCCGGATCCGAGGGGACTGCTTTCGGATCCTAGGGAAAGCGGTTCACCCTCTGCATTCGACGTCATGGAGAGGGTCCTTTCAAGGGATTCGAGGCCCCAGGCTCTTGCTACGGATCCACCCGCCATTCCCTCTCACACAGGTCTGTCTTCCATCATCCGGCCCCAAGGACAGCCTGCGCTTACGTCTCAGATGATTCCCGTAGAGCAACAGGACATTGTTGGTGAGGCCTCTTCAGACAGCCCCCTCCCCCCGAGGAGGTCCCTCACAAACGAAAGTGCAAGAGGAGGCACATGGACTAACCTGAGTCCCTCACAGAAGACATGGACTTAGAGGAAGGGGAATGTTCCCCAAGGTCACCCCCCGAAGATGTCTCTTTTGGAGACATTATGGAAATGTTGCGCATTAGAGGGGGGGTGGTCTGTCCAAAAACCTTCCTTGGATGAGTCTGTGTTTCTGGAGGTATTTGATGCAGGCCCATCTACCTCTTGGGTGTCCCCTCCCGCCGACCCCCTGGTGGACCTCATAACTACCAGGGCATGGAAGGAGCCGGACACTGTCGAGCCAATACCCAAGAGACCCGACAGGATCCTCAGCCCCCCTCCACGGACAGGACAGTTTGGAGCAAGGGTGCCCCAGTGGATGCCATGGTTGTGGCGGCTGCCACTAAAAAGGAATTAGCACAGGAGAGTTCCTCGGTACATCCTTCAGACAAGGAGTCTCGGATGATGGACCACCTCGTAAAGCGAATGTTCGCTTTAGAGACCTTCTCTGTAAGGTCACCGAACTGTATGGCACATGTAATTTGGCTCCAGCGGGACCTGATCAAGGAGTATGCTGGATCACCCCCAGAGTCCATGTTGGCCGAGGACAAACGGACCTTCTCGGCTCGAATAGCCACTCAAGTCGATTACTAACACATCTATGCGGCTTCTCTCCCATGCCACGGAGGGAGCAGCTAGAGCCAGCAGAACAGGCGTGGTCTTACGTAGACTGGCCTGGCTCCATCTCTGTGACTTTGCGGAACCCTTCAAGGCATCCTTCGCGAACGTCCCTTTTGACGGTTCTACGCTTTTTGGTAAAATCGTCCACGATACGCTTCTCCAGAGCGAGGAAGACGTCTGCCTTCGGGATCCGCTTCTCGGCTCCTCAGAGGTCCTACTCCAGGAACCAAATAGGACAAAAGATGTGGTTCCAGAAAGCTCAACAATCCCGTTTCGCTCTGGATCCTTCGTCCTTCAGAGGCAGAGGAGGACAGGTTGGACGCCGGCCCAGAGGCAGAGGGGGTCCAAAGAATTTCGGGTCGAGGGAACCTTTTTCCGATCGACCTGCGCAGCAGCCCTGAGGGGTTGCCCGACTGCTCCTCTCTGGAGGCAGTCGGGGGACGCTTCTCAGAGCACCTAACACACTGGGAGTCCATTACGACAGATCGCTGGGTGCTCCCAATTATATCCAGAGGCTATTCTATCCCATTCCTAACGTATCCTCCCCGGTCAGGGAGCCTCCCCGATGTTCCACCCAATCAGAGGGAGGTAGCAGCCTTCGAAATACGAGAGCTGCTAAGAAAAAGAGCCATCCAGGACATCCCCCTCGGGCAATCCGGATCAGGCTTTTACTCCAGGTTCTTTTTGGTGCCAAAAAAGACTGGGGACTTGCGACCAATTCTCGACCTGTCCACACTGAACCTGTCAGTCGGCAAAGAAAAGCTCCGGATGGTCACTATTCAATCCATTCTCCCACTTTTCAGGAGAACGACTGGATGTGCTCGATAGACCTCAAGGATGGCGTACTACCACATTCTAATGGACTGGTGATCCAGGAGGATTCTCTGCTTTTGGCTGGGAGCCAGCCATTATCAGTTCAGGGTCCTACCCTTCGGTCTCACCACAGCCCCCAGGGTGTTCACCAAGGTCATGGCAGTTGTAGGGGCCCACCTGAGTCTTCAGGGAATACAGGTCTTTCCTTACCTGGACGACTGGCTCCTAACCGCCCCCACCAGGCATCTGCTTTGTTCAGGCATGGACTACTTCTTACATCTAGCCCACCATCTAGGGGTCACGATCAACCACAAGCAATCCTCCCTTCAGCCTACTCAGATCTTGGATTTCATAGGGGCCAGGATAGACACTGTGCAATCCAGAGTCTTTCTGATGGCGGACAGACTTCGCAATTTAAACTTTCACATTCTGGCTCTTCTACAATCACCAGCCTTTCCAGCGGAATTAGTCCTGAGGGCCCTGGGGTCCATGGCAGCTGCCATCAATCTGTCACCTATCGCATGTCTGAAGATGAGAATCCTTCAATGGACCTTACAGGTTCAATGGTCCATCCTACGTCAGCCCCTGTCTACACCTGTTCCCCTCAGCAGGATTTGCAGGGAGTCTCTACTTTGGTGGCTCCACTCCAGAGACCTCCGGGAAGGGTGCCCCTTCTCCATGTCCAAACCCCAAGTCACAGTGACCACGGACGCATCTCTCCTCTGGTGGGGGGACATTGCATGGGCAGATCCGTCTAAGGCACGTGGACTCACACAGAGACCTCATTGCATATCTATGTCCTGGAGATGACTGTGGTGCTTCTAGCGTTGCAGGCTCTCCATCCCCTTCTACCTCCGGGGACTATTGCAATTCAAACAGACAACATGCCGGTAGTCTGGTACATCAACAAACAGGGTGGAACCAGATCTTACCCACTTTGCCAAGAGGCCATGAGAGTGTGGGAATGGGCGATATCCACCAACCGCTTTCTCTTAGCAACCCACATACCGGGTCGGTCAAACATTCTAGCGGACAGGTTGAGTCGAACGATCCTCTCACCTTACGAGTGGTCTCTGAACCCAGTAGTAGCAGAGCAAATCTTCCTCAAATGGGGTCAACCTTGCTGCGATCTGTTCGTCTCGCCTTTGAACACAAAGTGCAGTGAGTTCTTCACTCTAATTCTTCCACCAGGGGAAGTCCCCAGAGACGCTCTGGTTCATGCTTGGCCACCCAGTTTTCTGTATGCTTATCCTCCTCTTCCATTGATGACGAAGTTCTTCCAGAAAGCTCGTCGGTTGGGGACCAGAGTTATCCTCATAGCCCCATTCTGGCCTCGCCAAACCTGGTTCCCATACCTACAGTCTCATCTAGTACATCCTCCCTGGATCTTGGATCCCATTCCGGATCTGATTAATCATCCCTTAGGATTTAAGACGCCCGACCTGGACTACCTCAAGCTCTCATCTTGGTTGATCCAGTTCCATTAATGGCTAGGACTCCCGGTATATCTTCCTCAGTTAATGCCATCTTGGTGGCCGCTCATAAACCTTCTACCAGGAAAATCTACAAGAGTAAATAGAAGCATTTGTCTGGGCAGAGCATAGGAATTTGGATCCCTTTACAGCTCCTATCCCAGCAGTCCTTGACTTGCTATCCCATATTTTTCATCAAGGGGCTAGTTCTTCTACTGTTAAAGTTCAATTGGCAGCTATTTCCCACTTCCACATTGGAAGCAGTTTTGGTCCCCTAGCTTCCTGCAAGATTTGCAAGATATTCCTGAAAGGAACCTTCCTGTTAAGACCCCCTGTTAAAGATGCAGTTCCTCCGTGGGATCTAACCCTAGTTCTTCAGGCTCTCACTGGTCCCCCCTTTGAGCCTGCAGCTTCAGTCGACTTAAAATATGTATCTTGGAAAACTGCCTTCCTGATTGCCATTACCTCAGCTAGGAAGATATCTGAGCTTCACGCTCTTTGCAGTAAGCCTCCATACATCATCTTTCATAAAGACAGGGTTTCCCTCAGGACTAATCCCTCCTTTCTGCCTAAAATGACTTCAGATGCCAATATCAACCAGTCCATCAATCTAACGGTCTTCTTTCCTAATTATCAAAACAAAGGAGAGTATAGACTTCATTGTTTGGATGTTCATAGGCAGTTGCAATTTTACTTAAACAGAACAGCCGAACTTCGAAAATCAGATCAACTTTTTGTGTCATTTGCTAAATCCTGTCTGGGTAAACCAGTGACTAAAGTAACCTTAGCTAGATGGATTTCCCAATGCATCCTCCTCGCATACAAAAACTCTGGTCGTCCTGAGCCCCTGAGGGTTCGAGCCCATTCTACCCGATCTATGGCTACTTCTGCTGCTTTCTGGTCAAGGGTTTCTTTGGATGACATTTGCTCAGCAGCTACCTGGGCTTCCTCTCATACCTTTATTACACATTATAAATTGGATTTAATATCCAGAGGACACGCATCTTTTGGCTCTGCAGTGCTCCAGAATATCCTTCCATGAGGACCTCCCAAGTTTTAGGTAGCTGGGGACTCTGTCCCACAGGTTAGTGATCAAATGAAGTTAACTACTTCAGATAAATTATGTACTCACCATAACGTTCCATCTGAGTAGGTAACTTCATTTGTCAGCAACCCACCCTCCCTCCATCCCCCAAACCCTTAGTTCGTTCTTGAAGGATCAGGATACGTCACTTCCAGATGACATCAGGTGGGGACGTTCAGTATTCCTTTCTTGTGTTATAGTAATTCTCTATGACATTATGGCAAACTCGATCTGAGGGTTAGAGGGAGGTGGCAGGGCATTATGGATAGAGGGAGGAGCTTGGAGCTCGGATCTTTGGCTAGGAAAGCTGCCGGCTCGGATCAGATACCCACAGGTTGCTGGCAAATGAAGTTACCTACTCAGATGGAACGTTATGGTGAGTACATAACTTCTTTATTTGACAACCTACTTCAAGCTATTGGCCACAAAGACCCAGCTATCTGCAAGGAAAATTCTGCAAGCCCTGGGGTTCCCTGGCTTTTTGTATTCTACTAATTCCATATGCAAGACTGCATATGAGGAAACTACAATGGTATCTAAAAAGCCTATGGTGTCAACATTCTCAGGACCTGGAATCAATGAATTCTATCATTCATTGTATAAAGACAGAGTTCCTTTGGTGGGCAGAGGCCTGCTACCACAACAAGGGCTCCCTTTCGCTCTACCCCCTGCCGCCCAAACCCTAACATACGCATCAGACTATGCATGGGGTCTCACTTGGCAGGACAGTGCATTCAGGGCAAATGGAACCCGAGACAGATGCACCTGCATATCAATCAAAAAGAAATGTTAGCTGTACAGAATTCCCTGACAGCCTTCAAAGATCGCATTCTTCCAGGACAACTATTGGTAAAGACAAGACAACACCACAGTTATGTGGTACATAAGCAGGGGGGAACCCACTCGTAACCTCTCTGCAAACTAGCCATGGCTGTGTGGAACACAGCCTTGAGCTACCAAGTGCACCTACAAGCTCAATTCCTGCCAGGCAAGCTAAATTCACTGTCAGGCGACTTAAGCAGAAATCTCATGGACCCACGCGAATGGAAACTGGAGCCACAAATATTCAACCTCTTGAGGAACAAATGGGGGACTCCACAGATAGACTTGTTTGCCTCCCCTCAGAACTACCAATTGGACAAATTCTTCACAAGGACTTCCCACAGTCAAGCTTGGAAAGTGGATGCCCTGTCCTTTACCTGGGAAAGCCTCTCAGTTTATGCCGTTCCCCTCTGCCTCTCCTCTCGATGGTTCTGCAAAAGATTAAACATGACAAACCAAGGACAATACTGATTGCACTTGACTGGCCAAGCCAGCACTGGTTACCTCCTCTTGCGCAGTATGACACTGCTGGAACCATGGCACCTGCCTCAGACCCCTTCCCTGCTGTCCCAGCAGGCGGGCCAGATTCTGCACCCTCCGCTTCAAACCCTGAACCTTGCAGCCTGGCTAATTCCTTGAGCTCTCCAGTAGCATCCCTCAGTAAGCAGGTGCTAGATGTCATTGTGGAGGCAAGTAGGCCTAGTACAAGAAAATCCTATGCTGAAAAGTGGAAGAGATACTATTCCTGGAGCCACACTCTGGTTGGGCACAATGGTGCCCAGCTTACCTCATATTCTTCAGTACTTAACAGAAATGCTCCACAAGGGCCTGTCCTTCTCGTCAATTAAAATTCATGCATCTGCCATTTCGGCTAATTATAATATTGAGCCATCCCTCTTCTCTCACCCCCTGCTAAAGCAATTGCTTAGAGTGGCCAAAACTTTAAGACCCCCTAGGAGATCCCCTTACTCCAGCCTGGGACCTTAACTTTGTATTGGTAAAGCTTACTCTCCCTCCCTTTGAGCCAGCTGTAACTGTAGAGTTGAAATTCCTTTCTTGGAAAACAGCCTTCCTTCTAGCCATCACTTCAGCAAGAAGAGTGTCTGAATTACAGACCTTCATGGCAGTGGGAACTCTTCATTATTTTCCATGCAGACAGGGTTTCCCTCAGGACCAATCCTTCCTTTATGGCCAAGGTGTGGTGTCTAGTGTGGCCCTAATCAGTCCATTCATTTGCCTACTTTTTCCCCCAATCCACAAAACAAAGGAGAACGAATACTGCACTCTCTGGACGTGCAAAGACAACTTAGATTTTATTTGAACAGGACCAAGCCTCTCAGAAAATCTGAACAGCTGCTAGTTGGCTTTGCTGCAGAGGCAGAGGGGAAGGCCATTTCAAAGCAAACCATTTCTAACTGGATAGCCCATTGCATTCTTTTCTGCTACAAGCACCATGGAAAACCTACCCCACAGGGGGTAAGATCCTATTCCACCAGGGCTGCATCTACCTCTACCGCCTTTCTCAGAGGAGTCCCTACCAGGGACATCCTAGAAGCTGCTACCTGGAGCTCTGTACATACTTTCACCGAGCATTTACCACATGCCTATTTTTTGTAAATCTAGAGCTGGTTTTGCCACTGCAGTCTTGCAGGGCTTAATAGCTGGCCCTAATGCTCTCTAACTTCCTCCTCCCTTCCTTAGCAGCTTTGGGAATCAACCCAAATGTGATGACTGCAACAGTGAAACGCGAAGAACATAGTGCAATTGTGTACACTTACCATAAATGTAGATGTTCGAGTGTATTCACTGTTGCAGTCCTGGTTTCCCTCCCACCAGCCTCCTGACTTCTCTTGGCTGTACCTTTCCTTCTTGTTTAGTGTGTATAACTTTTCTGGTGTAATTGCTTTTTGATGGAGGTGTACCATAACATATAATTGTTTCCCATTGTGGGGGCACCTGACACCTGGGACAAGAAAAACTGTGGTAATGGCATCGGATGCATGTTTTATACCCCTGACAACCTAATGTCATGGAAGAAGAGACAGCATCCGACGCCGGAATCCAAGACTCTGGTATTCAGGCCGGCTGAGGGCTACCTGCAGGCAGATAACCCAAATGTTATGAGTGCAACAGTGAATACACTCGAACATCTACATTTATGGTAAGTGTACACAACTGTACTTTCTGCTGTCTTCCCTTCAGTAGGTTTTCTTCTTCTTCTGAGCTTTCCATTTGCTGCTATGACAACTGTCTTGTCTATACTCAGTTTCATTTGATGTGACTTCAGTTTTTTATTCATACCCCAGTCATTTGCTGAACTTGTTCAGAGGGTGCTTGTAATGCCACCTCGTGTGTATACTTCAGCTTTGTTGATCTGTCTTCTAACCTGTTTACTGATGTAGTCCCATCACCAGTAAACCACAATAGGCTCAGAGCTGAGCCTTGATGCACACCCACTCCCACTGAGAACTCCTCTGCAAGTCTGACTACTGTTAGTACTTGTCATCGCTGCGTCCTTGTATATGGTATGCACTAATTCTGTCAGTGCTTCTGGGATTTAAGTGAATCGTAGGACTGGCCAAATCAGCTTTGTCATACACTTTGTCAGAGTCTAGGAATGCTCAACTGTAACTTCTACTACATCCACTCTGTCACTGCAAGCATTGGATCAGCTGTGCCACAGCCTAATATGAATCCAAACTGCTCTTCTCCCATCTTACTTTGTTTATCATTCACCCTTTTCTGCAGAAGTGTAACAAGAGTTTGCCTTATACTGCCTACAGTTGTAAATGTGTACAGTAACGGGGAGAAAAGCCAACATCAGGGAACTTGATTTGAGATGATCTAACCAAGGACATGGTAGCAAAATTACAATCTCTTGCATTACCATACATGCTTAGACTGCAGTTAAATCCACACTAATGTATGAATAATAGCAAATTGGTTGAGCTCTACATATAAATTGCACAAACACAAGAAATCAGTCAGTATCTCAGTCTTCCATTACATAGGCTGATTATCTCTGCAGTTTTTGTAATCATGCAGTTTTTTTTAATCATGCACAGTGTTTGAGAAGCTTTGGGGCCCTAACTGTTATGAGCCACTGTGAACTGTACTTAACTAGGCTAATGGAGACTGATAGGTTCCTAGAAGGTTACTAAGCTAATGGCCCTAAAGCCCTTACAAGCCTAGACATATTTATCTCAAGTTGCCTCAGTTGTCGGTGGTTAGGTGAGTGAAGTTCACAGAGCTAAGGGTCTGTGGTAGTTAATACTGACTTCCTCTGTCCAGAATGGACATGGGTGCCAGGAGTGAATTTGTGGTCACCCATCCATTGATCTGTTTTGTGTATGAAGGAGGTCTGGGAAGGGGCTCTTGTTTCACCTGAACTGGAAGCTTATTCCAAAGAAGTGGCAGTCTCTGGGATATGCATCTGTCTACCAGGCATGACCTGTTCATGCCCGAGGCTTGGTTAAGATCCCCAGACCAAATGATCCTCATGCAGTCTGATTTATGAATGTGTAGCATTTCCATTAGGGCCAAGTCAGGGACTGCCCTGTGTGCCTGGCACAGGTCACCCCTTAACCTGTTGGAGACAGAATACAGTGACAGGACTTTCAGTCTTCCACGCAGGACTTGTTTTGTGTACCCTATAATTTCTAGATGAGAAACCTCTCTGGTCTGTCCACTTTGTACAGATGTCTGGTGAGGTACATGCAAAAGGGAGATGAGGGCTGATTATAATGGAATTGTAACATCCTTAGATCTAGATGTGATGCGTTTACCATAAGATGTGCCACATAGGATTTCCTAACTACTGGGGATATGTGATGGTCAAAGTTCAGCTTGCTGTCAACCTGAGTACCCAGATCATGTACTACTGGGTCTACACTTAAGGGGGTGCTGTCTGTAATGTAATTAACAGGGATGTCATCTTTCCCAAAGAGTAATGTATTTTTTTTTTTTTTGCATTTTTTATCCGTGGCTTTGGCAGCAATCATTTGTGTGCGTTAACCCTGTCTGGAGTATATTAACATTGTTGGCAGACTCGATTGCTCCTAATTTGCAATAGTCAGTGAACTTGGTCAGCCACATCCCTTCCAAATTTGTCTGGACTTTAGAGAAATAAATTTCTAACAGTAAGGGGCCCAGCACAGAACCCTGTGGTACGCCACTGGTGACTGGTCTTTTACTAGAGGTGAACTCGCCCACTTTGACAGTATGTGTCCTGTTGATGAGCCAGTTTTCTACCCATCTGGTAATTTTTGGGGTTAATTTCCAATTGGGAGAGTGTCTCTCTAATACCCCAGTGGGGGATTGTGTCAAATGCCTTGGCTAGGTCAAGATAGGCAGTATGCACTGTGACTTTCTTGAAGCCAATTGGTTTAACAGGCATGATCTACCTGTAATGAATACGAACTGGGTTGGGACCAGAGTTTGGAGATTACCTATGTCCATGCTAAAAGTTTGTAATGATTCTTTCCATGGCCTTGCAGATGAGGCTATTCAAAGTTATGGGCCTGTAATTCCCAGGGTTGGTTGATGATCCCCCCTTTGGTGCAGAGGGATTATTGTTGCTGTCATCCATTTCATCGGAACATAGCCAGTTCGCAGGCTGTGACAGGGATTCATGCGGGTCTATTAGGTCATGTTTTAAGTTGTTTAAAAAGCAACCTGTCATCCTGTTGATGCTATGTTTTTGGCCTTTGAGGACCGTGAAGATGACTCAGTGTCTTGAGATAATAGGCTGAGAAATGGTGGCAGGCATACTTTAGGGCATAACTGGGGGGGGGGGGGGCAGAGGGGTGAAGTTTGCTCCAAGTCTGTCAGCAAGCATGTTGGCCCACCTCCAGTTTGAGTATAGGTGGTGCTATTCACAACAAGTTTAGCGCCTAGCTGGGCATTCACTTTTAGATTTTGGACATAGTTAAAAGAATGCCTTGTGATTATCATTAGCTAAGGAGGCTATTTTACTTTGGAAATTAGCTGTGAAGAACTTCACCAGATCTCTAATTTGTTTATGCTAGAGAGGGATTTTTTTCCCCTGCTTAGCCAGTTCCCTCTTGTTCTTGGACATTAGTTTTTTCTCTTGTTATATAGCCTGTTTATGTTAAGGGGTCCACCAGGATGGCTTGTTTTTTCGGCAAGACCTGGTTTTAATTCACTCGGGCACAGCCAGTTCTGTACAGCTGCTTAAGTGGTTATACAGGGCATTGGTGTACACTTATGCGTAGAAGTCCATATCGTCTGCGTAGAAGTCCATATCGTCTGCGTTTGAGGGGGCTTTGAAACCTTTAATACCATCACATAGAAGGTCATTTGTCTTTGAAAAATTCTTAAGTGTTTTCTGAGCTTGATTGCGTATCTGGTCTTATAATTAAGTCAAACCAGACTGATTTATGGTCCAGTCTTACCAGAGAAGACATCGCACTGGGGGGTGCAATGCTCTCCCATGTTAGTGAGTACTATGTTCAGGCATTTGACCCTCTTGTGGGTGTGCTGACTAGCTCTTTCAGATTATTTGCATTGACAAAGTCCAAGAACCTCTGAGCCAACATGTTTGTGATCGTGCGTTTCCCAGTCGATAGATTAATTAAAATCACCCATGAGTAAGGTGTGAGCTGTATGCAAGCGACTCCACATAAGTCCATGTATACGGTGTGCTTTTCCTGTTTCGTGGTGGGGGATCTATAGCTACCTATGATGTGGTAGGGAACTTTGCCTGTAGTTAATTGGACATGGAGTAGCTCGAGAGAGTCATACTGATTGACCAGTCTAGAGGTGTACTTACCCTTAATGAAGATGGATACACCTCTTCTGTTTTTTTCATGCTCAGTCTGTGGTCTGAACATGTGGAAAACATTGTAGCCCTGCACTGCCTGGGTCCTTTTTGTGCCTTTGAACCATATATTGATGACTGCACTGATGTCAGCATCTTACAAAGTAAGGAGTGCTTCCAGGGAGTGCAGTTTCTTGTTTAGACCCCTAGCATTAAACAGCAGTACCTTGAGTTTATCTAGAGAGGATTTTGTTATGTTGGGAGGTTGGTTAATTTGCCATTGCCTAAAAAAGGCACCATAGGGGTGGCTAATGCTTATTACCAGTATCTGAATGCTTAGAGGAGACTTGTGCAGACCATCTCTGGCAAAGCAGCATAGCCTTTCTACCGTGTCTTCCCAGGCTGACAGATTTTGGATCCCTTACAACTGACACCTGAAGCCAAGCCAGTTGTTAGTCAATCATTTTTTGTTTGTAATGTACCATCATCCTTGGAGAAGGTAGAATTCTATTTAAGGGTAGGCTTGCATCTGCCTGTGACACACAGTCTGAGAGCTCAATCATGTCTCTCTTCATATAGTCCAGTGAGGTATCTCTCAAATCATTCACCCCCACGTGGACTATGATGGAGTCATGCCAGTACTTGTGTTTGAGTGATTTGGTGGATCCTGGCACCTGACTGGCAGCTATCTGTAACCCACTCCTTATCCAGCCTGGTGAGAGAACCTTAGTGCATCTCACAATGGAGCTACCTATGAGCAATATGTTGGGTTTTGTGGTGTTCTGTGCCTTATGGGCTTATTTATCGAAACACGTGTGTGCGTGTGTGTGTGCGTGTGCGTGTGTGTGTGTGTGTGTGTGTGTGTGTGTGTGTGTGTGTGTGTGTGTTTTGGTGTGTTTTTTTGCCCCTTTTTAATTTCTCCAAGTCTTTTGGGTTTCTAATACCATGATAGGAGTGGACCCCATTCCTAAGCCAAAGTACAATTAAAGTTCATGAAATTAGTATTTTTTCACTTTGTTAGCCAAAAGTGCTCTTCGCAGTACCCGCAATGTGCCCAGTAATGACTCCTGCAATTTGTACAGTGTTACATGAGTTGGGAACATATCTAAATACGATTGTAAATTCTTTTTTATAAGACCATTTGCTCCTCCTACTACTATTGGAACTGTCTGGGTATATTTCTTCCACATGGCTGTTGTTTCTGCCTGCAGATCGAGGTATTTTATGACTTTGTGTCTCTGTACGCAAGACACTGTAGTCATTAGGTGTGGCAATTTCAATGATCAATGCTACTTTTGCCTTCTTTTCTTGGACGACTATATCAGGTTTTCTAGCATCTGTCTTTTGATCTGTTGGTATTGGGTGATCCCATGTGATGTAAACTTCATCATTTTCTATGATTCTCTGTGCTTCAGGTTTCCACTGTTTTTCAGCAACTTCGATACCATACTGTTTGCACAATCTCCAGTGTAACAATCTCGCCACATTATTATGCCTTTCAGTATACAGTCCCTCTGCCATTAGAGTGTCACAACCAGCAATAAGGTGTGACTGTTTCCAGTTTGGTTCCACAAAACCTACATGTCTGTTTCTCCCACATGTTCAATGGACTTAGTAAACCAGCGTGTACGTAGCCCACTGTCTTGGGCTGCCAGTATTAACCTTTCATTTCTTGATGTAGATTCACCTCTCCTTAACCATTCCTACGTTCGTTCTTGATCAACATGAGGCTCTTCCAGAAGTTTTCTGTACTTGCAAGTATTTTTCCACTTTTTTTTGCATTGTGTGTAAGTAGTTCTTGTTTCACTGTTGCAGTAATCACCTGTGGGTTATCCCTGCTGTGGTAGCCCTCTGTTGGCCTGAATACCAGACTTAGTATTTTTGTGCGCCGGCTGCCGTCACCTGTAGTCTGACGTCAAGTTGTCAGTGCTGTAAAGCAAGGCAGCTGACGTCATTACATTAGTCTTTCTTGCCGTGGAGCCCATAGCAGAAGCAGTTCACACAAGTGCCAGTTGGTCGCTACCAGAAGTTGAATTTCAGCTGAAAACGTGTAAAACTAAGTACCCCATTGGGGACCCTTTTTTCTTGCTCTAACCGATGTCCGAAAAAGTTAACAGTTGTCTTGCCTGTGGAAAGCAGATCCCACACAGAGACTTTCATTCTTACTGCATCACTTGTTTAGGCCCAGACCATGATGTCCCTCATTGCTGGTTCTGTGCCCTCTTTAATGCGAGAACCATTTGCCGCAGAGCTCTCTTTGTAGACAGTTATTTTCATCTTCCGTCTTCGAATTCTGATATGACGTCCGTCAGCCAACAATCTGTCGACATTCCGAAAAAAACGTAGAGATAGAGACAGGCCACACAAGGCTAAGCATTCTGACGACACTTCTACTAAGCAAGTAGTCAGTTCTGCGGAATTCAGTGAGGCACTTTCGCAGTCCCTGATGCCCGACTCGCTTTCTACGCAGGCCTCCGCTGAGACCCTTTCAGAGTCTGGTATCCCGCAGAAATCCTCTTCGTCTTCCGAGCCTTTGGCTGTCGCTGCCTCGTTTGGGTCTGGAGCCACGATGCAGGCACTGGCTTCTGAGGAGGCCTTTCGCACTACCAATTCCAGACAAAAAACGACTTCTTCACATCCGACTACCGCTTCTCATAGACCGATGGATTCTGTCATGCCTAGAAGCCAGGCCACTCCTAGGAAATTTGCTTCTAGCCACCATCTTGCTACTGCTCCCCTACCCCAAGCTCAAATGCTTAAAATTGCGGAGGATCTCATCTCCCTTATCAGAGGTTCTCAGGCCCCCAGTCCTAAAAGGAAAAGGCATCCTTCTCCAGAAATTATGACAGACCAAGAGTCTGAGGAGTCTGATTATTCTGCCTTTGAAGAACAACAACATCCCTTAACTGTTTGAGGATTCAGATGCAGAGGAATCCAACCCTTCTGCCTCCCCTCCAGAGGACCTCTCCTTTGGGGAAACCCTTCACCCCCTCAGGGAGCATTTCCAATGGGAATCTCAAGACTTCCTACAGTCAAAGAAATGACTTAGAGAATTTCTGGACCTGCCCCAGCACAGATCCCTGGCCATCCCACCTATTTTGGAAGTGGTGGATGATGTTTTCCCTGATGCCCAGCCTCCTGCCCCAACTACGTCTGACAGGTACTACAGAGTACCAGATTCTCCCAAATACATGTACAGGAATCCTGCTGCAGACCCTGAGGTTATTACACAGGGACCCAAAGGGACTAAGACTAGTTCAGCTAAGAATCCTCTTCCTTCGGGCAAAGACTTCAGAGCTCTGGACAGATGGGATAAAAAAGTATACACCTCTGCAACCTTAGCTGCCAGAGCACTCTGTTATTTCCATGTGTTAAAATATTAACACACTTTGGAAAAATTAAAACTGAAGATTGCTACCTCCCCTAACGGTACCAACTCAAAAGAGCTGGCAGAATTACTACACTCTGCGGCCAAGCACTCTTTACAATGTGGATATGACTCCCTAGAAGCTTCTAGCAGACCAGCAGTGACAGGATCTGTTATTAGAAGACATGCATGGCTGAAGGAGCAACCTCTCCCTGCTCATGTCAGTTCTAAACATATTGATGCACACCTAGATAAGGAACGCCTGTTTGGGGAAAAAAACAGAAGAGGTACTTAAAAAGATGGAAGACAAAGCAATCTTCGCAAACAGTTAAAGATTTCTTTCAAGTTCAACCTCCCAGATTCAGCAGGAACTTTCCCTCTAAGCACTGGGCCTTCCCTGCACCTAGCAGACAGGGCCAAAGTAAGCCCTGCAAGGACAAGGCCATCCAGGCCCCTAGCCCAGGGTCAGCAAAGAAGCAAACAATGGACCACTTCCGTCTCTAAGGCAGAGAGTTCTAAGCTAAGCTTTTATGGCAAGCACTTGCAATGACTACCCCCCCCCCCCCCCGCGCCCTCCTTGTACTCATCAAAACTAGGAGGAAGGCTCACCCTCTTCAAGGACAATTGGGTCTCTGTAACCAAGGACCAATGGGTCTTAAGTCATTTTTTAGGGATGCAGATTTTCCTTCAGCGAACTCCCTATTCCAAGGGGGTACGCAGATCTTCCCCCAAACCAATGGGCAGAGGCATTGAATCCTGTTCAAACTCTAATATCCCAGGGGGCAGTAAAACCTGTCCCTCCAGATCAAACAGGAAAAGATTTTTACTCCAGACTATTCCTGGTTCTATCCAAACTGAACACCTCCTAGCTGGTCCCCTGATTCAAAATGCTATCCTTTCAGCAGCTCCTGCCTATGCTCACACAAAATGCCTGGCTTGTGACACTAGACCTAAAAGATGCTTACCTCCACATCCCCATCAGAGAATCATGTAGAAAATTCCTCACTTCGGAGCAGACTATCAACACTTTCAGTTCTCTGCACTGCCCTTTGGCTTATCTACTGCTCCCAGAGTATTCACCAAATGCTGGGCCTTGGCTGTAGCATTCACCAAACGGAGAAATATACAGGTTTACCCTTACCTGGATGGCTACCTCATTCAGGCAGAGTGCAAAGAAAAGTTGCTCCAGGAACTTCTCTTTATCAAATCACTCCTTACTTCCCTAGGGTTCACCAGCAACGAGAGAAAAAATCAAAGCAAAACCCCACCAGAAAAATTGTTTTCCTGGGAGCTGTGCTAGACACAGCAACCTAAATGGCCTTCCTATCCCCAGAAAAGTAGAGCTTCCTGCCTCTCTACTTCACCTAGCTGGCTTCCAGAAGCCACCTCACCATGAGGAAGTTCCTGCAAGCCCTGGGGTACATGGCATCTTTCCTCCTCCTCATCCCTCTCACCAGGCTTCACATGAGAAACCTTCAGTGGTACTTAAAGAACCTTTGGTGTCAGCACTCTCAAACCCTAGAGACCACTCACCCTCTGATCCCTTGTATAAGGGCCACATTTCTCTGGTGGGCAGAGGCCTGTGCCATGAACAAGGGCCTCCCTTCATCCTCTGCCCCTTCTGCCAGACCATCACCACCTCAGACATTGCTTGGGGTGCTCACCTAGCAGGCAGGTGTACCCTACCCAAGGCCTTTAGAATACCCAGCAACTTCTCTTGCACATCAACCAGAAAGAAATGATGGTTGTGCAAAAGACTCTGACCTTCTTCCAACCCCATCTCAGACCAGGCGTCATCCTTATAAAAACAAGACAACACCACAGTTGTGGTAGATCAAGCAGGGGGGCACCCAATCTTACCCCCTGTGCAGGTTAGCCATGAGCCTCTGTCTTACTGCCACTTCCATGGGGCTACACCTAATTGCCCAATACTTACGAGGGATCACAACACACTGGCGGACCACCTAAGCAGAAACTTACTGGACCCCCACGAATGGCTGCTCCACAGAGAAGTCTTTCTGCAAATCACACAGGAGTGGGAGATCCCAGAAGTGGACCTCTTTGCCTCGCACCTCGACCACCAGCTGCTCAAGTTCTGTACCAGGGAGGGTCACCTCCTAGCATGGAAGGTGGAGGCCTTGACCTTCCCCTGGAGCTCCCTCTTTGAGTATGCTTTCCTTCCTCTTCCCCTTATTCCCAAGGTACTGATCAAAATAAGAAAGGAGAGACCAAAAACCATCCTCATTGCTCCAGATTGGCCCAGACAGCATTGGTACCCCTCATTACACACTCCGACCTTACAGCCCCCAAAGCTGCTTCCCCTGATGTCAGACCTCTTGACCCAGGAGAGGGGGGAATGTACTTCACCCTGACCTAACTCTCAAACTCTCAGCATGGCTTATACACTAAAAACTAACCAGGAGTCCCTGTTACCCAAACAGGTCCTGGACATCATCACTGAGGCCAGAAGGCCCAGCAGAAGAAAATCCTATGCAGGAAAATGGAAAAGATTCTGCTCCTGGAAATTATCAAAAGAGGGCAGTTCCTCCCAATCTTCCATCCCTCTCATCGTGAATTACCTAGCAGAGTTGCTCAATAGTGGCCTCTCTTTCTCATGTATTAAAATCCATGCCTTGGCCATCTCTGCCCCTTATGATTCAGACCCACCCTTCTTTTCTCATCCTTTGATTAAGCAATTCCTCAGAGGGGCTTCTAATATCAGGCCTTCCAGAAGGCCTCCGACACCACCCTGGGACCTAAATTATGTGCTAGAAAAACTAACCTTACCTCCTTTCGACCCTGCCGCTTCAGCAGAATTGAAGTACCTCTCTTGGAAAACTGTCTTCCTACTAGCCATCACCTCGGCCAGAAGGGTCTCTAGCTTCAAGCTCTCATGGCTGTCGAGCCCTTCATAATTTTCCATGCAGACAGAGTCTCCCTGAGGACTAAAACCTCCTTTATGCCCAGGATGGTATCTGACATGACCCTTAACCAGGCCATACACTTTCCCAAATCTCAAAACAAGGGAGAAAGAATTCTACACTCACCAGATGTGCACAGACAACTTGAATACTACCTGGACCTTACTAAGAAAAACAGACCAGCTTCTTGTAAGCTTTGCCCCAGGAGCAGAGGGGAAGCCCATCTCCCAACAAACCATTTCCAAATGGATTTCACACTGTATCCATTTTTGCTACAGACTACATGGAAAACCCATCCCTAAGTCTATCTGTACCCACTCCACTAGGACAACCTCCACTTCCACTGCCTTTCTCAGAGGAGTACCTACTAGGGACATCTTGGAAGTGGCCACCTGGACCTCTGTCCATTACCTTTACAAAGCATTACCACCTACACCTCTTTTCCAAGTCTAAGGCAGGGTTTGCTTCTGCAATTCTGCAGGGCCACCTGTCCCATACCTAGGACTCAACCTGTCCTTCCACCCTTTTCCTCAGCTTTGGGAATCCTCCCACAGGTGGTAACTGCAACAGTGAAACACGAAGAACATATTACAGTTGTGTACACTTGCCATAAATGTAGATGGTTGAGTGTATTCACTGTTGCAGTCTTGGTTTCCCTCCCTCCATTCCCCACTTAACATCTTCCCCTGGGAGACCCAAGCTTCTCAAGGCGGCCATTAGCCACCAGGACCACTTCTCTCTCTTTTCTCTTGTGCTTCTGACTGGTTAGGACAAGAAAAACTGATGTAATGACGTCTGCTGCCTTGCTTTATAGCACTGACGACCTGACGTTAGACTACAAGCGACAGCAGCCGGCACACAAAAACATTGACTCTGGTGTTCAGGCCGACCGAGGGCTACCACAGCAAGGGTGAGCCACATGTGATGACTGCAACAGTGAATACACTCTAACATCTACATTTATGGTAAGTGTAAACAACTGTGCTTTTCCGTGTGGGAGGCCTCTGACCTTTTGGTAAGTTGCTAGTGAGTACTTCTGCATATGTGGATTTGTCATGTCCTTATTTATTGTGTGAGAGTGTGACAGTGTGAGAGTGAGTGAGAGTGTACTGACAGCCTGTTTGGCATTCGATTTGTCTTTGTCAGAGCCTTGCCTCCAGTTTCATAGTGCAACTATAGCTCTCACATAAAGTATTTGTTTTTTCAAGAGTAAGTGGTTGTCTGTGTACAAGAGACCATTACTGCATTGCCACGGGATTGCCACGTGATGACCGTGTCTTTTAGGCAGGCCAAAGAGATGAGAAACTGCCCATCTACAATAGCAGGCTCTTACTGTATGTTTTATTAGGGAATGGAATGGGTTAATTTGACAGGACTGTGCTTGTAGCACCAACACTACAAGAGGGACCTATAGTTTGTATAAGCTAAGGATGGTCAATAAGGCAACACTGCTTAGTACACAACTGAGTTGCTCCTAGAGCAGCAAGAAAGCTTGGAAGGGTTTAACTGATGGACGTTTAGGAAAAAACTGAGCCTCTAGGCTTTTATATCTATACAGGGTGCTGCTAACTGCAGCTGTGTGAAGAGCATCATACAAACATGAGGCTTAAATATGAGCAAAGAGAAATGACTTTTAAGCTACCTACCAGTCACGAAAGCACACAATAAGCCTGCCAGCAGTCCCCAACTCAGGTTAGATCAGCACACACTTCTGCCACAAGTTTGCAGAAAAACACCTTCTTGATGTAGAATATCTGATTTGGAACCCAAGTGATGTTAAGACCCACATAAACTACCTACAACAGCCTTCAATGTAATACAGTGCAATTAACTACTTGACGCAGCAGTAGATGGTACATTTTTTCAGGCTGCTAAAGTACAGTGTCAGTATGCAAGAGAAGTGCAAAAACATACTTGGAGCCCTTTTGTGTGCATCCCAGCTCGGATAGACCAGGTAAATCCTACTGCCATTAGATGAATAATCGAGTCCTAAAGTAAAAGCAGAGTAAAGGAGTGTATTGATTGAAATGCTACCAGAAACAAACTTAAAAGATATGAAGTGCTACCACAAACAAATGTAAATTTATGGATACAGCAGTATGCTTTAAACAGCTTGTAAAAGTGTGATTATTAAATAAAAGTATTTTGTTTTGTATAAATGAGCAAAGAGCCACTCAGTTGTGCATAATGTATAAAGGCACTAAAAACAAGATTAGTAAACCCTCCAGATAATAAAACCATATGTAGAAATCTCAAGCGTTTCTCCAACCTAAACAGACCAGGCTACCACTCGGTGCACTCTTGATGTAAAAAAAAAAAAAAAAAAAAAAAAAAAGTGCTTGCTACAGTGTAAAAATATACTACTTTATCCAACAGCTAGCTAGATAATGAAGTTAGAGCAAGTAAATCAGTAGAACAGAAAATGAGAAGTAAAATGCACTTTTCAATATAAGCACACGGAAGGCAAATAATTCAAGATATCACTAGGATTCTGAATGAGCCCTGTACAGCTTGTGTGCAGAAATCCTTATCAGGAAGTCGCAGGTAAACAACCAAGTTCCTGGACCATTAACCTCCAACAAGACACTAGACTAGTCTAAAAGTACACAAAGTACAAACCCATACACCCAAGTATAAACAAATACTGTGCTAAATCCAACCCATCAGGAAACAGACTGACCAGCCATAACATATTCAGTTTAATCAAACAGAACTGAAATAAAAAATAAACCAGAAAGGTGGATGTGGATGATCCCATCCTAGAGTAAGTAACCACCAACCAACATCAAAGTTAAACCAGGAATTTTTTGAAATAAACACATCCACAATGGTGAGGAAATCCTTTTATGTGGCACAACTTAAAAGTAAAGGTATGGCATCCAAATCCAAGGAAGTTCTAGTCCCCCTGTCTCTGCCCTCATAAGACCTGTAATCAAGTGCGGTGCGCCATTTGGTATATACTTGACTAGGCACTTAAAGCAGCTGGCGTGACCTCAGAAGGTCCTCACAAAGGAAATATAGTTTGTAAACAACATGAACTGTGCGGATAGACTAAAAGCCCTATCCCTTTACTCTGTGTCCTACCGGTTATTAAGGGGTGGCCTGTGCCTGACCTTACAACGCACTTACAAATCCAGCACTGATGGGAGTTGCTACATATTCACAAGTCAGAGTGAGGGTCACCCCATCTAGGAATCTAAACTTAGTGAAGTAAAGAAAACATGCTGGAGCAACAGGTATGTGTCTCAGAGATTGCCCCTTCTTTGAAGCAGGCTTCCTGTTCACATTAAGCAGAGCACTTCCCTAGCCTTGTTCAAATGACGTTTTAATCAAAGGTTGGAGAATCGCAAATTCACAGCTGAGGTAGTGCCCATGTCCTTTATGGACAGGGAGAATCTGAGAAGACTCGATGCCCAGGCACAAATTCATGGCATTCTCTTACCCCTAGGGGCCATACTAGGTAAAAATCAAGTATATTGGCTAGGCTTGTAAGGACAGCCAATTAGCCCGTTAGCCTAGTAATCTTCTATGAACCTATAAATAAAATGCTACAGTGCCTTGCTGTTTAGTCAAAAAATAACAGCAGAAGTACACAAAATACATAATTTCTGCCCATTTATTCCTCATCATGCGCACACACAGTAGGAGCTGAAAGAACTGACGTATCACAGCTTTATACTCTCTCAGTAAAAAGTTACTGTTGTAAACTTTGCAGCTATTAAAGGTACACAGGTTGGTACTAGGCTATCAGCCCTTGGGCCTATACAAGCCTAGCCATAACAATTCCCTGGATATTTCTTCCCACAATATTTACTTCCCTGGACCCCTGTCTAGCAGGGCGACTGACCCCGGGGTGAATTTTCTATCTCCCATCCAATCATCAAGGTTCCTTTTGAAGAGGACCAAGGAGGCGCTCTGCTTGACATGTATGGGCAGTCAATTCCAGAGTATGGGGAGTCTCTGGGTCAGGAACCTATCCCTCCAGCATGTTTTGTTCGTTGTGATAACAAGGTTTAGATCCCTGGAGCGTGCGACTCTGAGGGATTGGGATTTCTTTAAGTGAAGCATGTCCAACAGCTCAGGGTTTGACACGACCTTGCATGTTGAGCAGAGATCGCCTCTGAGTAGACTATATGCCACAGAGTATAGCTGGAGTTTTTTTTAGAAGGTCAGCATATGGCATCTGCTTTAGATTTGTGATTCTTTTAGTGAGGTATTTCTGCGGCCTTTCCAGCAACCCCTGCAACATGCAGAAATGTAGCACACAATGTTTTCAGACTTCTCATACATATAACTTGCAATAAAAAATAAATGGAATTTTTGAGTCCATTTGTAGTTCTCGGACAAACTGCCCTGTAAAGAGAAACGTCCTACAGTCTGTACATGCATCTTGGCTTACAAGAAAGACAAAGTAACCTATTTATAGGTATATTTATGTTCACACAGTCTTCTAGTAGTAGTCTTACTCTGCAGAGATAAGTTTCCAAATAATTCCTTCAAAAACTAGCCATTTAGTCAATATCCACATAAGGCATGGCTCAACAGGACTATTTCCCATTTTATAAGAGAAAAGATTGCAATAAGTTGTCCTCCAGATTTTCCTACTGGCTGTGTTCTGAACTGTGATAAAAAAAACTCCTGCAAATCCATAGGCACCCCCCCTCAAACACACGCACACACTAATAATGGCTTCTGTGCCACTTTTCATTAACTGAAATTACAATCACTTAATTGTGAAGTATTGATAGAACTGGAATCTGTCAAACATGAGGAATTAATCTGTCTCCACCACCTTGTTAATGTGAATGGGGGGTATTTTCAACTTCATGAATGGAGACGTTTTACTTGTGTTCACACCTACTGGTGCATTCTTTGCCACAGATGTTTTGTTTCAACTGAAAATTCGAGTGATTAATGAACTCCAATACTTGACTAATAATAAGAGACTAGGTTTATAGTAAATCTCATAAATACTCAAATATTGTGTCTTTCCTTACCACTTAGTGTAACATTTCATGAACATCCTTATAGTGATTATACAGTGTTAGTCAAAATGCAGGTAATGGCATAATTCATAAAAATTGTGAACTGTGTGTGTGAAGACTGGGATGAAAGCTGACAACAAAAGTTTAAAGCTCTGTATATGGGCAGTGGTTATACAGACTGCTTTAAAATGATTTGCGAATGATTATATTTCACTAGGATTCATGCGGGTGATTGTGTGGTCACTGTCCCTCACTAGTGTATGGCAAGTAATTAAAAAAAAAAATCATTCTGTAGTAACTGAGGCATTCTGAACTAGATTGCATGACTACTGTATCTGTAATCTAGTAGTTGAATAAAAGCATGCATACAAAAAAGTGTCAGCAAAGTACTAAACACATTAACACCCAAAGAGTGCAAACTTTAAATGCCTGCAGTGTAGCCTATTACAAAATGGTATGCAACTGTGAGGGATAGATCCAGGTTCCATTTCCAGGGCACAGCAGGTGGCTGGTGGATAACCTCATGCTCCACAACTTAGAAGCTGATAAATGGGAATGGTGAAGTTTACTAAGTCAGTGTCCGGCTGCTTGGTGTAGTGACGGTCGTAGTTAGTCACATGCCCAAGTATGGCTTGTCAGTCTACAGGTGTGATTCTCACTTCAGGTGTGAGAGGTCCTAGATGCATATCCCAGGCAAGGCCAGAGTTTTACCCAGCCCTGATGGATCTGTTGCACATGTGCAAAACAGCACCAGAAACAGTAGATCCAGGGATCTGAACTTTGCTTGTGACAAATAGAACATGCTGGATAGACAGTGCCCCAAAGGAACCCTGCACTATGGAATAGGCTCCCCAGTCAAGCTAAACAGACTTCATCTCCAACCTTATTCAAACAAAACCTTGACAACTGGATGGGAAATTGTAAACGGTCTTGCCCCATGTCGCTTATGAACAGAGGCTGTAAATAAGAAAAGTATAAAGGTACCACACCACCGACAAATCCTTGGCTACCTGCCTGCTAAAATGATTGCATATGGGACTCGCATGGTATGGGGTACACAGACAAGCTTATAAGGGCCATTGTAATCAATAGCCTAGTCACACCCTATGAACCTGTGAACATCAGTGGGACTGCAGATTACAGAGTGGATAGTTGTCTACTTGTGAAGATGCATTCAAAAGCTATTAGGAGTGCATTGCCATAGAGACAGTGACTGCAGTATATTATAGGATACCGGCAATTGATTCTGTAGTTCTAGAGGAAAACTTCAAGGACCCCATGACTGCTTTGACAAATTTGAAGGTGTGGGACTGCAACAAAGAGCTTGTCTAACCTGAACCATCATGGTGAACAGTTTCCAGACATGTATGCAAGTCACTGACCGTCCAAATGAAGTATAATGTCCAAAGTGAAGTATGCTTATAAGTGTACATGAGAATAGGTCCTTGGTCCAAAGGCTTTCAACTGACTTCTTGACCATTTAATCCAAAGTGAATCACAAAGTGGACATTCAAGTCAAGAAAGGTACTAAGCTTTCAAGTAATTCACTCTTGTTTTAAATTGCATGACCTACTTAATGATTTCAGGACTACAGCAGGTAGAGACGAGGGTGTATTGCAACTGTCTCAACTCTAACCTTTAGAACATGTTTTCCCATATGCCTGGACTATTTTGTACTGTTGAGTTTAAATGGATTTTGTTTAGGACTTCAGTAGAAGTGATGGTGGCAAACACCGAAGCCCTAAAGTGATCACTTCTTGTCATGACAGCAACCCCCAACTTCTGTTGTCTATCAGAAGTGAGACAGGCTCTGGAAGTGTTTACATAGGTATTTTTATACACCAAGTACATGCCAAAGACTTTTTCTTAAGGTGGACAGCAAATGTTGGAGGTATGATGTGGAAGAAAGAGGTTCTGGGAGTATGAGTTGGCAGACATAAAAATATTCCCTGCAGACCACTCTGTCAAATATAATGGATGACCATATTGGTGTATCTAGGTAAATGATTTTTCTGAGCTATGATACAGAATCAGAATTGCCTAGGCATAGTAAGGTTTTGCTGAGTCTAATTATGGTGGCTGACAAAACAGCAGTTACTAGAAAATGGAAATTAAAGTGTAAACCAACTGTACTAGAAATAGTGAATATATTAACAGAGATAAAACAACTGGATTTTAGGCCTTTAGAAAAGGCTAGGAGCAAATTACATAGAAAAATATGGGAATTGTAGGAACAAGTAATCTCTGTGGTATCCCCGAAGTCTCAAAACAACCCACTAAAGTGTAGTGGGTCTAAAAACAAAACATTGTAAGAAACTTCTCTGTGTGGAAGATTTTCAGTCCATATATTTCTAGTTAATCACTGTATATTAATCGGATCAGACAATAGTAGTAGAACTAGCGAACGTAAACTCGTCAAGTCAGAAAGTAATAATAGAAAATATATAATTCTACAGCATTACTAAGTATTCGAAAGTAATCCAAGCAAGGCAGGCAGTCTGTTTCCAGTTGAAAATCCTTTAAGTACACAGACAAGCGATCCAAGTAAAACAAAAATAGAGTAATAATTTCCTCACAAGCTTTCTAAATATATATATACTTTTTATCAGGCATAGGAGTTGGTTTATTGTGCTGTAAAACAGTGTTATTGCTACACATGTTAAATTCACATCCCTTCCCCCATCAGTGTGACATTCGAGCTGGTCCTGCCCTATGTAGTAGCTGTCATAATAATATATAGCCCTAATGTACTTTAATGGTAGATCTTATTTAACCAAATTATTAAGTTTGTCGCCTCACAGTTACGCGTTGCCTCGATCTCCAGTTAAAAAAAGCACTGTGTGACTGACATCGACATCTGCTCGACTTCGCTGAAGGTTGAAGGTTAGCGCAAGCCAGCCCAGCAGCCTAAATGTCTACCTCTAAATCAATAGCGGACGGAGTTCATTGTCGCTGTGGCCTAACGAAGAGGAACACACACACACACATTAAGTCTGTGATTTTATACAAGGCAATATACTACATGGCTGGAAATATATCAACCTTAGTTCATTTTGCGATCAAAAATTATATGTAAATATACACATACACATTTTGCATGTAAAATCAGTTTCTATTTTCATAACCTGTTGTTAACAAAGATCGCTTTCGTCCTTCTAGACGACTTCAGGTCTGTGAACAAGAACCCTAAAAACCTATATAATTGTATAATTAGTTAGTATTGTTATTACCATCATTTTGAATAAAGTGGAAAAAAGAGAACCAGAAAAAATATATGTATGATGATGGAAATAAAATATACACTTAAATTTCAAATTATTTAAAATGGTATTTAAAACCAATTTATAGAAAAAAATAAATAAATAAAATAACAATTAATCATGTAAATAATGTGGCAATTTTCTAAGTTCAAGTACACTTTTAATTGAACAGTAGTAGTTTAGTCCAGGCTTTCTAAAAGAGTTCAGCTTTAATTGCTACACGAGTTCCTGTTTCTCCAGAATATTCGGGATGTCTCCTTCAAGATCACCCATGTCTGTGTGATCCAGGATCTGGAACTTAAAACCTGTGTGTCTTTTATGAAGAGAAAGGTGTTTGGCTAGTGCATTATGTTTACATCCAGAGCGGATTTCTGACAGATGACATGAAATCCTTCGCTTGAGTTTATTTACAATCTTGCCCACAAAGAATGCATCACATTCATTGCACTGTGCCCTGTAAATTACTTTTTTAGTGTTACAGTCACACCCTGCACTGGTTTTAATGATCTTCTTTAAATAAGGGCAATAAAAACTGTCACCTTGCTGTATAAATATACAAAATGTACAATTAGTTTCACATCTTTTAGTGCTTTTCTCACATGGTCTAGGTTTAAATTCAACAAAACTTCTAATATTCCTGGCCTTCCTATAAACAAATGATGGAGCTTCACCTAAGATGTTGATCAGAAAAGGGTTTCCTGTGACACTGTTCCAGTTTTCTTCAATAATATTTTTGATACTCTGATAATCCAAAGTGTATGTCAGGATGCAGCTATTTTTGCATTTGTTATTCTGTTACTTAACATTTTTCTACTGGGGAGGTTGAGTGAAGGTGCTTCAGTCCTTTTCAGTTCTATAATGGGTTCCAGGATGTTTTTTAACATCTGACTTTCATAGCCTCTCACTAGAAAATCATTCTCTAAGTTGTTCAGGTTTCTCAAAAATGGTTCCATCTCTGTGGTAATTCGAGCTAATCTATAGCCTTGGGATTTCACTACATTATACTTGGTTTTTGTAGGATGTAGACTTTTACAATACTCTTAGGGGATTTTAATATTGACTGGAAGTTATGTAAACCTACTAATCCATCCACCCTTATTAACCTGCATGGCTTATCTCAAATAATAAACTCCCCAACTAGAATAAACAAACTTAATAAAGAAAGTATACTTGACTGGATATTAACAAATAGTCCTCAGCAAAAATATACAACAGGAACTCTCCCAGATGACCTCAGTGACCACACCCTAACTTACATTATCAGGCATAAAACTAGTACTACTGTCCCCATCCAAGTCTGATCATTCCATAGTAAAAAATATTTTGACCTCAGTCTGTTTCAAAATGAACTTATGCTAGTCAACTGGTCACCTCTTAAATCTCTCCCAATAGATGAAGCTGTTAGTTACTTTAATAATACTTTTCTCACTATCCTTGAACATCATGCCCCAATGCGTTCTATACGTGTCAAATCTAAAACAGCCCAATGGCTCTCAAACAACACTAAGAAACTAATCCTAAGCAGAAATAAAGCCTGGGCTAAATGGCGAACCACAAAAAGCTTAACTGATAATGTCACTTTTAGACAACAGAGAAATATGACAAAAAAGCCATCATACAAGATAAAAAGAACTTCTATACTCAGCTTCAGCAATCTTCACTTCACCATCCACATAAATTTTGGACCTCTATCAATAAACTGTTATCCCCTGGTAAAGTTGCCACACCAAACCCGTCTAGCTCTAACCCCGACTGCCCCTTACAAACAGCTAATGCCTTTAACACTTTCTTCACTTCAGCCATACTAAAGCTTAGCTAATCAACAAAGCCCAGATACCTCCAAACTATTTACCCCTAGCTCTATTCCCCCCCCATTTCACCTTAAACCCATACCTACTTCTCGTATACTGTCCTTACTTCATAAACTAAAACCTACGACCCCCTCTGCCGACAGATTACCAACAGAATACCTCCAACTAGGTGCAAAAGCCTTAGCATAACCCATCTCTATACTGATCAACAGGACCATAGAAGAAAGTACAATTCCATCAGTCTGGAAAATCTCTTACATTATCCCTTTTTTCAAAGGAGGTGACTCTACTGAGTATTCTAACTTCCGCCCTATAGCGTTACTATCTCCTCTTGCAAAAATAATGGAGAAATGTATCCACAAACAGTTACTAAATCACCTACTAAACTATAATCTCCTAGCTAATTGCCAACATGGGTTTCGACCATACCATAGTACTAGCACAGCCTTACTATCCTTCATCGACTCAATTAACAAAAAACGCAACAATAATACTCCTTCAGCATTCTTCGTAGACCTGTCCAAAGCCTTTGACATGGTCAATCACACACTTCTCCTCCATCGTTTAAAGTCCCTCTCTCTAGATAATCCTGCCTTAAGCTGGTTCACATCCTATCTAGACAACCGAAAACAGGCAGTTCTGTGGGACAACCAACTCTCTGATCTCCTCCCCACCTCTATAGGTGTCCCTCAGGGCTCTATTTTAGGTCCTCTATTGTTCTCCATTTTTATAAATGAACTTCATCTAGCTACTCCACTAACAACTTGCATTCAATATGCAGACGACACTACTATCATTTGCTCAGCCTCAACGCAGACAGAACTTCACTCTCTCACACAAAAAACCTTCACAACTATAGAGCAATGGTTCTCTAATCATTGTCTTCTCCTCAACCCCAAGAAAACCAAACTCTTGCTCTTTCCACCCACCCACTTGTTTTCCTCTATCCATTTTACACTTACATCCAATAATGGGACCGTTATCTCTCCTGACCAAACAACAAAACTCTTGGGTATTACTATTGACAATCAATTAAGATTTGACAACCATATTAACTTTACAATAAAATCTACCAACAGAAAACTAGGCTCTCTCTACAGAATCAAATCTTTTCTTACTCCTGAAGCCAGAACTACAATAGCTAGAACCCACTTAATCTCAACCCCATTATACGCTTCCTCCACATACACAAATCTTTCTAAGCATAATCTTAACAAACTAGCTACATCATATAAAAACATTGCCAGATTTGCAACTGCCTCTCCATATAGAACTCATCATTGTTTAAATCTTAAAAAACTAGAGTGGCTGGAATTACCCCACCTTATACAATACTATCAACTCACTATTGCCCATAATGCCCTTCATCACCCCGACAACACTCCAATACTGTCCACCCTCATAACACCCTATAACAAACAGAGGTACCTACGCTCCACTAACAAAATACTGATCCAAACTTCCTTATCTAAAAACTCAGCAGGTGACTCTACATTTTCCAACTCAGTTGGCAAAATATGGAACCAGCTACCACAAGGCCTCACAACCCTAACTTCACTCCCCCTATTTCAAACTAAACTAAAATTCTTCATAAACAACCATTGGCTATGCTCATGCAATAACCCTGGTTAGCCATTTTTTTTCTATTTTATCTGATTCCTTAACTCCCTTTCTCTTTCTTCTTAACTACAAACTCCGACAGAGTATTTAATGTTCAACATCTTTACTTTTTTTTTTTTACCATCCTAAGACTCAGACTGTACTCAAAAGTCTATACAACCTGTCGTAGGTTTAAAGCATATGTTTTTCCTATTATTTTATATTCATGTATATCTTGATATTGTTAAGTAGTATGTAGTGGAGCTTTTCTCCCCGGGCCTCCACTGAAAATGGACATGTATCCAGTTGGACTAGCCCGGTAAACAAATGTAAAATAAATAAAATAAATACATTTTACTGTGGAGTAATAAGTTAACCCTCGTTGGTTTTCTGAATAGATCAGTGGTGATTCTGTTATTGTTGATGTCCTTGGAAATCTGCACATCTAAGAAAGTGGTTGAAGTACAGCTATGGGAAGAGGTAAACTTCAGGAAGGGGGTTGTTTGATTGAGGTAAGTGATAAAATCTCCAAGCTGCAAGGTGTCACCTTACCACACAATAAAGACATCGCCAATAAAACGTAAATAGCATGTGATATGCTGCATGTAGTCTGTGTTGTTTAACACAAAGTCCTCCTCCCATTTTCCCAGGGCTATGTTAGCTATGCTGGGAGCCATGGCAGCCCCCATTGCTATACCAGTTTTTTGTTTGTAATGTTTGCCATTGAAAGTAAAGAAATTGAAGTCCAGTACAAGATTAATGAGCTTGCTTAACTTTTGCAGTTGTGCCTGTGTACCCTGATTATGTTTCTTAAGACTCCATAGCTGCTGTTATACAGTAATTGTGATGGAGCACTGTGTACAAGGATTCCACATCAATAGTTACCAAAATACTGTCAGCTTCCACTGTAATGTTTTTTATTTTCTTCAAAAAATCAATTGAATCTCTTATGTATGACTTATTCTTTTCTGCTAGAGGTTTCAGCAAGTAATCAAGGTAAATGGCTGTGGCTTCAGTAAGGGAACCTCCACTTGCTACCACCGGTCTATAAGGTGGGTCTTCTCTGTTCTTGTGTGGCTTTGGTATTCCAAAAAAGTAAGGTAAAAGTGGGCATGGGCTCCATAAATAATTATAAAGATTTTCAGTGATAAGTTTTTCTTCCCATAATGTGGTGAGATTAGTGTTCCATAAATCATATGCCCTTTTTATGTCATCCATGGTAAATAACTCATAAAGTCTGTTATCCTCCAGCATGTTCTCTATCTTTTGGTTGTAGCTAGTGGTATCAGTCACAAGTACACCTCCTCCCTTGTCTGCCTTCATTACATGCCTGGATTTATCATTGCCTAGCTCAAGCAATGCTTTTCTTTCTCCCTGTGTTAAGTTATAAAGTTCTTTCTTTGGAGGTTTTTTTAAGCAGTTTCCTGATATCCATCTCACATTTCACTTCGAAAGCAGCTAGTGTTTGATGTAGTGGTGGACAATAGCTGCTAAGCCTTTTTATAGTTTCATCAATAGGCTTATTTTCAGTGTCATTACTTTTGCCATGAAACTGTACCCTTAAGTTGAGTTTCCTCACAAACATTTTAAGGTCTATCAGTACTTGAGCAACCTCACTCCTGCAGCTTGGTACAAAAGTCAGTCCTTTGGACAACACACTTTTATCCTCTTCTGTCAGTGCTTTGAGTGGTTCCAGATAAGTGGAGCACCTGTTACTGTGGTACCTGTTGTTGTTGTTATTGTACCTGTTTCCTCTGTCTGAGCCTGGGACCTGGGTTATAGTCGTGGTTCCAGTCGGGATTGCCCAGGTATTGTATTTCCCTCACCCCGGTCCACTGTTTTGTTCTCCTGTCTCCCTGAGAGTTTGTGGATAGAGTATAAGACCTCTGGAATTCCTCCACTGCTTTCTGGAGTCTCAGGTTGTAGTACTATTCCTCGCTGTGGTATGGGGGGACCTGGTAAGAGGGACAAGCTCTGGGGCTCTGGTGGTGGTCGTCGTTCTTGTTCTGGTACTGGTGCTGGCTTTGGTATTGGTGTGGTGGTTGATGTCTGTGCTGTCGATATTGGTCTTCCTGAAGAAACTGGTCTTTGTGATGGTGTTGCTGCTCCTGGTAGCTGGATTGTCTGTGGTCCCAGTAGTCCTGTAATTCGTCCTGTAGAACTCTGTCAGTTCTGGTTGCCGCTGTGGCTTATGTTCCTGTCCTGATCCTTCTGTAATGTCAAAGGCTTCTGCGGAGTGTTGATAGCCAGAGGGGATTGGGATTGTGGGGAATGAGATGTTGGAGGGGCAGTCTCCTGGTGGTCCTGTATTGTGTCCCTGTCTGGTTTCGTGCGAGGATCTCCCCTGGGAAAATCCCGTTGAGGTTTGCTGGCACGGTTATATTTTCCCTTATATCCCCTGTAATAACTAGAACCTTGTCTGTTGGTTCTCCTGTTGTTGATGTTATTATTATACCTCCTAGTAAGTCTCCCAGGATCATCTTTGTCCAGTTGATCTAGTTTCATTTTATTAATCTTTCTTTAATGGACTGCTCATATCCTTTCACTCTTTCTTTAAGTAGCTCAAATTTAGCATCTAGGTTATTGTGGTTCTCATTTTCCAATGTTTTATTTATTTTATTTTATTTTATTTTGCATTTGTTGACCGGGCTAGTCTAGCTGGATACATGTCCATTTTCAGTAGAGGCCCGGGGAGAAAAGCTCCAAAGGCATATGGAATAGAAAAAATAAAAAATGCAAAATATAAAATATAAAACTATAGTACAAGATATACAAAGGGGTAACAGTAAAGATACATGCAAAATCTAAATTAGAAAGTGGTAGGAGTTTAAGTAAGCAAAAATTAAAAAAATGTTTATTTATCCCCCCACACACACACACACACACACACACACATAGTAGCAGTAGAGAGCATTCATTAATAGTATTAAACTACAATACTTTGAGTGAGCTTAGCAAGGGCAGTAAGGGATATTGTAAAAATGCAAGACAGTAAGTTTACAATGTTGTTGAGATTTAGGATGTTAGCCAGGGTTAGTGCAGGAACATAACCAGTGTATGTTGAGATATGATTTTAGTTTCTTTTTAAATAGTGTAAGAGATGACAGAGAAGTGAGGTCAGTAGGAAGTGAATTCCATAACTTTCCAACAGTGTTAGAGAATAGGGTATCACCTGCTAAGTTATAAGATCTGCAGGTGTTAATCAGAAGCTTGTTGGATGACCGTAGGTTTTTAGGATTGTTGTAGGGGATGAAAAGGCTTGAGAGTATTGGTGTGTTTGTGGGTTGAGAGAGGATCTTATGGGCTATAGCAAGCTGGAGATATTGTAAATGGTGTAGAAACTCAAGCCAGCCAAGTTGTTTTAGGTTAAGGCAGTGATGAGTCCTGAAAGTGGAGGCAGTAGCAAATCGAGCAATATTATTATAGGATACTGCTAGTTTACTGAGGTTACTTTTAGAAAGATTTGTATAAATGGGAGAGGCATAGAGTAGAGTAGAGATAAGGTGAGTTCTTGCTAAAGCAGCCCTGGCTGTTGGTGTAAGAAAGGGTTTGACTCTATAGAGGGAACCTAGTTTTTTATTGACTGTTTTTATAGTGTCATTGACATGAGTATCAAAATTGAGGTTATTGTCAGTTGTTATACCTAGTAGTTTAGTAGTTGGGTCGGGAGAAATAAGTGTACCGTTGTTTGATGTGAGTGTGAAATGAAATGGGGGGGGGGCTTATGAGTAGGTGAGAAGAGGAGCATTTTAGTTTTTGGGGGGTTTAGAAGGAGGCAACGGTCAGTGAATCATTGTTCGACAGTATTAAATGCTTTCTGGGTAAGGGTATGTAATTCAGTTGGAGAAGTAGCTGAACAGATAATAGTAGAATCATCTGCATATTGAATGCATGTATGTGGAATTACTAACTGAAGATCATTTATATAAATGGAAAAAAGCAGAGGACCTAATATAGAACCCTGAGGGACACCGAGGGAGATGGGCAGGAGATTAGAAAGGTTATTGTGCCAAAGTACAGCCTGCTGTCTGTTTTCAAGGTAAGATTTGAACCAACTGATGGCTGAGGAATCAAGAGAAAGTGATTTCATTTTATGTAAGAGGAGTTGGTGATTAACCATGTCAAAAGCTTTGGATAAATCAAGGAATACTGCAGAGGAAGGAATACTTTTGTTCTGGTTTTTATTAATACAATCAGTGAATGATAGCAGGGAGAGTAGTACTGTGGTATGGCCTGAAGCCATGCTGACAGTTAGCTAGTAAGTTATTTTGCAGAAGGTGTTGAAGAAGTTGCTTATGGATACACTTTTCCATGATTTTTGCCAGAGGAGATAGTAGAGCTATTGGACGGAAGTTAGAGAAGTCATAAGAGTTGCCACCTTTGTGTAATGGAATAATGTGGGAGATTTTCCAGATTGATGGGATATTACCTTCACTTATGGTTCTATTGATCAGAATAGATATTGGGTAGGCAATGGCTTTGCACCTTTTGAAGGTATTCTGCAGGGAGTTGGTCAGCTGAAGGGGTGTTGGGTTTAAGTTTTGTGAGTAGGGAGGATATGGTGGAGGTGGAGACAGGTTGTAACTGAAATAAGGGGGGAGCAGTTAAGGATGAAATAGTAATATTAGAGGTATCAGGAGATAGTTGGTTGGCAAGAGCTTGGATAGCATTGGTGAAGAAGGAATTAAAGGCATTGGCAGTGTGAATAGGATTATTGGGGTTAGAGCCAAGTGGATTGGGAATGATAGATTGCCCTGGGTGAAGAAGTTTGTTAATGCTGTTCCAAAACTTTTGAGTTTTTTTTTGATATGTCTCCTGTACTTGAAGGTAAAACTTTTTTTTGTCTAGAATGATGGCTTTTTTGTACTGTTTCTAAGTTACCTAAAGGTTTGGTGATCTAATGCTTTCTTAGTGGAACGCCATTTTCTCCAAGATTTGTTTCTTAAAAGGATTTTTTGCCTAGTATCATTAGAGAGCCAGGGGGCTGGTTTGGATTTACATCTAACAAAACGTTCTGGAGCATGGCGGGTTTAGGATGGTTAAGAATGTAGTGTTGAAATACGCTACTGCTTCGTCCAGTGGGAGAGATTTTAGTGGTGACCAGTTCATTTGAAAAAGCTCTATCTGAAAGAGTCCAGGATTACATTTCTTTGTAACGTACAGCTCTGACTGTATTAGAGTAGGTGAGGTTAGTTTTATGTCTGATATATGTGAGAGCGTGATCGCTTATGTTATCAGGAAGGATTCCTACTTTATAAGTTTGGTGATGATTGTTAGTAAGTATCCAGTCCAGGGTACTTTCTTTATTGTTGGGTTTATTTATTCTGGTTGGGAAGTTGATAGATTGCGAGAATCCGAATAAGTTTATATGGTTGGTAAGGGAGATCATTATGACAGGACTGCCAGTCTATGTTAAAATCTCCTAGGATTATGGTTTCTTGGGGTAGATTAGAAGTCCAGTTGAGGATATTTTCAAGGGTGTTAATGTTATTACTGGGGGGCAGGTATAAACAAATGACATTTATTGCTTTACAAGTATTGATTTGAAGTTTGGAGATTAGTATTTCTGCTTTATTATTTTGAGGTGGAGAAAGGTCTATAGTGCTGACTTGTAGTTTGCGTTTATATAGGATTGCGACCCCTCCTCCCTTTCTAGTGGTGCGGTCTTTTCTAATGATGTTATACCCAGGTGGAGTTATTTCATTGTCTAGAACCGTGGGTTTTAGCCAAGTTTCAGATGAGCATAAAAGATCGAATTGGTGGATATCTAAGAGGGCATGTAGATGAGGAATTTTGTTGTTAATGCTACGAATATTAAGGTGCGCTATGAGGAGAGAGTTAGCAGGCTTTGAAGGGGCTGTGGAGCTAGAGATATTTGTTTTACATGGTGCTGAGATTGGGGATATGGTAAGGGCCAGGGTTAGGATGTATATCACCATCTAGTAGGAGATGAAGGTGTGTTACGTTTTTATTGAGAATATGTTTTCTAAAGTTGTCAGGTTGGAGTATGAAATGAGTATGGGTATATTTGATGAGAGCTAGTCTATGATATTTAGGAAGAAGGTAGTTAGGTTTGTATATGATGAGGAAGTTTAGTGATGTATATGGTGGAGGTGTAGAAGTGCATTTGGAGGGGAAGGGAGGGATGGTAGTGTAGAGGGTGCTCATAGGAGGTTAGAAGATAGGCAGTAGTGAGGGAAGAAGAGATGAGTAGTAGGTTAGAAGATAGGCAGTAGTGAGGGAAGGATAGGCAGTAGTGAGGGAAGAAGAGATGAGTAGTAACAAAATGTTGTTTTTAAAGATGTGATGTCAGCCTTTGTAGCTTCCTGCACACTAAGGTTGTTCCTTAATAGCAGACTAATAAGTTTGTAGCTGGCATCCTCTAAAATATCTTCCCATTTAGAAAGTGAATCATCCATATTTTTCCACATTGGTCTTTTGTTCACTCTAAGTCCCCGGGGTAGTCTCTTCTTATCTATGCTTTGTTGTAAATAAATGTGTTCCCAGTAGAGACCCTGCATGTTGCTTTTCTAGTTTAAAAAGTCTCTGAATTCATATTTTCTAGGCCCATTCTTCCCTTTCCATTTTCTGTATCCGTTTGTATCTGATCTGCTTCTGTATCATTCCAGATAGGTACAGTTAGTAAATCTTTTAGCCTGTCGTTATCCATGTCTTAAAATGCTGGAATTCCACACCGATTCAGGGATTCTTTAACGGAACAAAATCCTTGGTCTCAGAAACCAAAGTACCAACAAAAAACAAGTAATCTCCGTGGTATCTCCGAAGTCTCAAAACAACCCACTAAAGTGTAGTGGGTCTAAAAACAAAACATTGTAAGAAACTTCTCTGTGTGGAAGATTTTCAGTCCATATATTTCTAGTTAATCACTGTATATTAATCAGATCAGACAATAGTAGTAGAAGTAGCAAACAAAAACTTGTCAAGTCAAAAAGTAATAATAGAAAATATATAATTCTACAGCATTACAAAGTATTCGAAAGTAATCCAAGCAAGGCAGGCAGTCTGTTTCCAATCGAAAATCCTTTAAGTACACAGACAAGCGATCCAAGTAAAACAAAAATAGAGTAATAATTTCCTCACAAGCTTTCTAAATACTTTTTATCGGGCATGGGAGTGGTTTATTGTGCTGTAAAACAAAGTGTTATTGGTACACATGTTAAATTCACATCCCTTCCCCCATCAGTGTGACATTCGAGCTGGTCCTGCCCTACCTAGTAGCTGTCATAATAATGTATAGCCCTAATGTACTTTAATGGTACATCTTATTTAACCAAATTATTAAGTCTGTGATTTTTTATACAAGGCAATATACTACATGGCTGGAAATATATCAACCTTAGTTCATTTTGTGATCAAAAATTATATATAAATATGCACATGTACATTTTGCATGTAAAATCAGTTTCTATTTTCATAACCTATTATTAAAGATCGCTTTCGTCCTAGACTACTTCAGGTCTGTAGAAAATTGCCACATTGTTTACATGATTATTTATTTTATTTATTTTTTCTATAAATTGGCTTTAAATACCATTTTAAATCATTTGAAATTTAAGTGTATATTTTGTTTCCATCATCATACATATATATTTTTTTATTTTTTTCTGGTTCTCTTTTTTCCACTTTATTCAAAATGATGGTAATAATACTAACTAATTATACAATTATATAGGTTTTTAGGGTTCTTGTACACAGACCTGAAGAAGTCTAGAAGGACGAAAGCGATCTTTGTTAACAATAGATTATGAAAATAGAAACTCATTTTACATGCAAAATGTATATGTGTATATTTATATATAATTTTTGATCGCAAAATGAACTAAGGTTGATATATTTCCAGCCATGTAGTATATTGCCTTGTATAAAATCACAGACTTAATAATTTGGTTAAATAAGATGTACCATTAAAGTACATTAGGGCTATATATTATTATGACAGCTACTAGGTAGGACAGGACCAGCTCGAATGTCACACTGACGGGGGAAGGGATGTGAATTTAACATGTGTACCAATAACACTTTGTTTTACAGCACAATAAACCATTCCTATGCCTGATAAAAAGTATATATATATTAAGAAAGCTTGTGAGGAAATTACTCTATTTTTGTTTTACTTGGATCGCTTGTCTGTGTACTTAATAAAGGATTTTCGACTGGAAACAGACTGCCTGCCTTGCTTGGATTACTTTTGAATACTTAGTAATGCTGTAGAATTATATATTTTCTATTACTTTTTGACTTGACAAGTTTACGTTCACTACTTCTACTACTATTGTCTGATCTGATTAATATACAGTGATTAACTAGAAATATATGGACTGGAAATCTTCCACACAGAGAAGTTTCTTACAATGTTTTGGAATTGTAGGAACAATACATACAGGGGAGGAATGAGGTTTTAACAAAGTCTGGATTTTAATGAGTTAATGCCTGACCGACAATGATTGGATAGATTGTAAGTGATGTGTAATGCATGCAGTTAAAATTATGACAATACTTGTTTTAATTTATATAAATGTATGATGGTCATAAGTGATAATTTAATAAAGATGTTTCTTGTTTAAAAAAAAAAAAAGCTTCTCTGATTTAAGAGTAGTGCTGGAGACTTAGGCCGAAAAGAAGTAAAAATATACCATACTCATGATACTGTAGTTTCAAAAACTCCTTGCTCAAACAACTTAATGAGTTTTAGGTGGAGGATAGAGAGCATGTCTTTTGGCAGTACATTTTTTGTATTTGAGCTTCATGTTTGATTGCTTGGTACTTTGCTGGTGCACGTTTCACATGAATAGAAGTATCTGTCTTGTACATCACCCTCTGGAATATGGTGACAAAGCTTTATTCACATTTGTTACAAAAATCAGCTGTTTATGAATCGCATTTGAGATTACCTGTTTGGTGCGGGATTCAGAGCAATAATTCAGAAGTAGTGGTTGTACCTGTGCGCCACTGTGCTCATGAGGTGGGAGCATGAAGCAGCCCAGCACTAAAGAAAATTCTTTAACTCTCACTCATGGACTGAAATATTAATAGTGAAGTATGCCAGTCCACAAATCACATGATTAAACATTCCAGAGTGGATGGCAGTGATGCCTATTTAAAAAAAAAAAGTCTACGTATAAATACCCATATGCTTATCTATATCTTTATAGAGTCTAATGAAGTACCGCATCTCCCTAGGTAAGATGCAAAAATGGCATAAATGAAACAACTAAAAATAAACTCTACTAATCACTCTGCCAAAAAAGTGCTCTCTTTTAATACCATGAGTTAAATCGAACACCTAGGCAAAAAAGTGACCCATTTACTGTATTTCACGCACTTCTAGTGTGCTTTAAATAAAATAAACAGGTGACTTGCATGACGTGCCTTAGGCATGGACATTGCCTAGGTCAGTGTTCAGGTTATGGGTTATGTTTCTCCAGTTTTAATTTGAGTACAGAAACAAAATGCTGCTGACACTGCTGCAGTACCCCTGCTCGAAACTACCATGGATGTGGTGCATTGTGGAGGGAGGCTGCTTTTTATTCAGTCTCCAACTCTCTGTTGTAACTTGTAAAGTAACCACCAGCAAAGCTAGCCTTTGTGGATGTTCTTCGTGTTTCACTGTTGCAGTCGTTACATTTGGGTTATCTGCTTTGCAGTAGCCCTCAGTCGGCCTGATTAGTGTTGGTCCTGCATCCGTTGCTGTCCTTTCTTCCATGACTTCAGGTCGTCAGAGGTATAAAACATGCAGCCGACGCCATTACATCAGTCTTTCTTGCCTTGTGGTGCCCGAAGCAGAAGCATTTCGCAAGTGCCGGTCGGTCGACTCCTGAAATTTTCGTTTTTGAGTTTCAGAACCGAAGTCTTAAACTAAAGCTAAGTACCCCATTGGGGAAACTTTTTCTTCCTCCTTACCGATGTCAGTAAAAGTTAATAATTGCATTACTTGTGGAAAGCAAATACCTCACAAAGATTTTCATTTGTACTGTATTCCTTGCCTAGGCCCTGACCACAACGTAACCTTGCTGTCGGTTTTGTGCTTTATTTAAACAGCGCACTATCCGTCGTACGTATATTTTCACTTCTAAATATTTTGGTTCTCGGTTTAATAATCCAGAAATGTCTGTTAGCTTTCCGACTACCGGGTTTCTGAAAAAATGCAAAGATAAAGACAGAGACAGGCCGCCGAGGTCCAAAGCTGCCGAAGACACTTCTAAGCCAGTCGCCAGTACTCAGTGAGGCACTTTTGCAGTCCCTGATTCCCGCTACTTTTGACTCGCAGGTCTCTACTGAGACCCATTCGGAGTTCGGTATGCCGCGAGATGCTTCAACTGTGGGACCTGCGGATGTCTTTACTGTGGATGGGTCCGGAGCTGCTATGCAGGCATCGGCTTCTGAAGGTGTATTCAGGCCTATGGACATGCATATTAAACAGACGCCTCCTTCATTTAGGCCAGAATCCCGAACCATGTCTAAAAAACTGATGCCCAAGCCGCATGCTCAGGGATCTATGCCTAAAAAACAAATGATAAGAATGGCTGAAGATCTTATAACTCTAATCGGGGGACGCCAACCTCCCCCGTCTGAGACCTAGGGCTGAAGTTGTTTATGAATCTTCTGAACAGGATTCTGATTTTTCTGGTTATCTGGTTTTGCCCTTCTCTACTTTTGAGGATTCTGATGCAGAGGACTCCATTCCCTCTGCTTCCCCTCCACAGGATTTTTCTTTTGGTGAAACCTTACATATTCTAAGGGAACATTTCCACATGGAAAGCCAGGATTTTTCTGATTCTAAAAAGAGGCTTAAGGATTTCTTACTCCTGCCTCAGCATAGGCTTTTAGCTATACCTCCTGTACTAGACATTGTTGATGATGCCTTTTCAGAATCTGTTTGGCCCCTGGTTCTTTGCCTCCTGCTCCCAGAAAACCTGACCGATATTACAGGGTTCCTGATTCTCACAAGTTCCTTTTTTAAAATCCTATTGCGGACCCAGAGACCGTTTCACAGGGACCCAAGGGCATTAAGGCTTCTACTGCTAAAAAATCCTACCCCTTCTGATAGAGACTCCAGGGCGTTGGATAGATGGGGTAAGAAAGCTTACACTTCTGCAACTTTGGCCATATGTTATGTAGTCTAATCTCGCCTACATTCTTACCCGTGAGTTTGGAGCCGAACCTCGGCTCCGACTCTGCCGTACTCTAGCTCAAAGTTTTTCAGTTGGCTGGGCTAAGAAGGTATCCCATGCTGCACTACTCCCTTTCCCCAGATCTTGTTTGCCGCTCGTATAGCTCAGACGTGGTCTTGCTCCTGGCTGTGGCTAAGTATAACTTTTGTCTTTGACAGTTTCTTGCTTAAAAAAAAAGCTATTTTCATAGCTGTGTGTTGTGTGTGTGTGTACTGGTTTAATAATCTGGTGTGATTTTTTTCTAGTAGTATTGCCTTTTGTGGTGTCCCGCTAACCGTTTCCCCTAAGGGCTAGGCCCGTTTCAGTTAGAGGACCTAGTCCGCCCCTTCTGTGTTGCTTGTTAGTAGGTACCTTTCCCTCGGGCTAGGACTGTTTAAATTAGAGGACCTAGTCCTTTCCTTGTGTTCCTGTTGACTGCTTAAGTTAGTGGTCTTTTGTAATTGTCTGTTGGGTTTCTTTGTTCCCGCGCTTGTGATTTCTATATTAACGGTTGATCGTTATTAACGGTTGGTGTTTTTTTTTTTTCCTTCACTATGTCTAAGAAATGTACTAAGTGTGGTTATAAGATGTCAATCATTGATGGACACTCTATTTGTGTTTATTGTCTGGGGGCTATTCACCTCCAGGAATCTTGTACATTTTGCCATGCTTTTAGCCCGCATGTTCTTCAGGAGAGGAAGAACAAACTAATTTTGAAAGGACTTTTGAAACCCTCCTTCGAGGAGGATTTGGGAAGGACTTCTAGCTTCAAGTCCTCTCCCTCTAAGAGTAAAACTTTCAAAGCTAAAAAGCGTTCTCTGGCTCCATCTGTATCCTCTGAGCCTCTGGAGAAAGTAGTAAAATCTACTAAGGCATCCTCGGCTCCACTGTCCTCGGAGCCGCAGAAAGTTAGTGCATTGACTGAATCTACTTCGGCTCTAAGTCCCTCGGAGCGGATTGCGGAGGTGCTAGTTTGGAGCCGGTCTCCAATTTTTAGGCCGGTCTCTCCTCCTTGTAGGTCTCCTTCGGAGAGGAGGTCTAGATCTCCTTCCTGATCTTCTAGGTCCTCCAGGACTCTTTCAGATGTGGATGTAGATAGTGGTACAGAGACTGCTCCAGTCACCGGTACTGGCAAAATTGTTTTCGGCTCCAGCCCATTCGACTCCGGAGCCTGTCACCCAGCCAGTCACCCAGCCAGCGTCGATACTTCCGATCGAATCTCAGCTTTTGGAGCCGGAGTGGTAGGCGCCGTCTGATGTCCCTAGCTTGGCTATGATGGCCCATCCTAGCTTATCGGCTCTGGCTTCAGCTCCGACCCTGTTGGCTCTGTCGACTGGGTCCAGGGCTCATGGTTCCTCGGTCGGACCCGAGGGGGAGGTCTCGGGTCACTTTTTGGCTCCTAGCCTCCCTCTTGGTGCTTTGGTGTGGGGGGAGCCTTACCCCTGCTTCGGACCTTGTCCCTTCCGCTCCGAGGTCTTCCACGGCTGGTCGATCTTTGGAGCCGGGGGGACCAGCTTTCGAGGCCATGTGGAGCGCGCTGGCCAGGTTCTCAACAGCATCATTCGGCACTGACACTCTGTCCGCTCCAGCTCTGGTGCGGGTCTCTAATCGCCCTCTGTCTTTCGACAGCAGAGACCTAAGGCCTCAGGATACCCCCATGAGTGGTCCCCATATTTCTGAGGGCCCCTCAGTGTTTTTGCCTGAGGAGCCACCCAGAAAAAATGTGCAAGAGGAAGCACATTGACTCCCAAGATGAGTCCCTCATGTCAGACACCGACCTCGAGGAATCTGAGGGGTCCCCCAAGTCATCCTCTGAGGATGTCTCTTTCTCTGACATCCTAGAAATTTTGAGGCAGAGGGGTGACTGGCCCTCCAAAGCTCCCTCAGAGGAGGAGTTTGTGTTCCTGAAGGCCTTTGGGGCTCAGCCCTCCGCCTCCTGGGTGTCTCCACCCTTCGAACTTTTGGATCTGGCTTGTCGAAGGGTGTGGGAAACCCCTGACTCTGTGGAACCAGTCCTCAGGAGATCCAACAAATTCTTGTCCACCCCCTCTGACAAAGAGTTTCTATCCAAGGGAGTTCCTGTAGATGTCATGGTGGTGGCAACGGCCACCAAGGAGGAAATGGCCGAGACTTCGTCTACCATCCATCCTCCTAAAAAGGAGTCTTGGACCATGGACCGGTACGGGAAGCGTATGTTTTCTTCAGCGGCCTTTAGTCTGAGACACCGAATTACTTATCGCATTTTACACGGCTCCAAAGAGATCTCCTGAAAGAGCTTGGAGATACTCTGCAGGGTAGCGTTTCTGATGCGGTGGCTCAGAAGGTCAACGATCAGATGTCTACCCTCAACACTGTTGCCAACTCCTCCATGAGGCTGATCTGTTACACAGCTGAAGGAGCGGGTAGGGCAGGAAGTTCGGGAGTTGCTCTTAGGAGACGCTCCTTGATGCGCCTCTGTAATTTCGCGGAGGCCTTCAAGTCTACGTTCACCAACACCCAGTTTGATGGTTCCTCCTTATTCGGAACCAAGATGGAAGGGTACCCTCACTAGGTGCGAGCAAGAGAGAAAAGCTCTGTCTGCTGTGGGAGTCCGTTTTTCCCTACCCTCTAGGCCTTATCCCAAGAGCCAGAGGGGTGGGAAGATATGGTTCAAAAAATCTCAGAGGTTTTTTTATGATGCACAGGGTGAGTCCTCCTCCAGAGGCAGGGGAGGGGGTAGTAATTCTGGTAGACGCCGCCCTCTGGGCAGAGGAGGCCCACGTAATCAAGGAGACCACAATTCATTTTGTGGTTCTCCCTACCAGCGCTCCTGATGGGAGGCCCAACTGTGCATTTCCGGAGCCAGTCTGGGATCGCATTTCACTATACCGATAGGCCTGGCAAAGTATCACTCAGGACCAACGGGTATTAAAAATAGTTTCCGGAGGATATCGTATTCCCTTTTCTTCAGCTCCCCCTCCTATCAAAAAAATCCCAGATGTTCCACCCAATCAAATTGATTCCGCAGCTTCAGAGGTTTTAAAGCTGTTGGGAAAAGAAGTGTGGATGTGCTCCATCGACCTCAAGGATGCTTACTACCATATAAAGATGGACAGGGCATCCAGAAGTCATCTACGCTTCCGGCTGGGAGCCAGTCATTTTCAATTTTGCGCCCTGCCCTTTGGTCTCACCACAGCCCCCAGGGTGTTCCCCAAATGCATGGCAGTGGTGACAGCTCACTTGAGACGTCAGGGATTCCAAGTGTTTCCGTACCTGGATGACTGGCTCTTTTCTGCCACCACCAGGCATCTACTCCTACAAACCAGAGACGCCACGATCAAACTTTGTCAACAATTAGGTATCACTCTAAATTGGGAAAAGTCTGCCTTGTTGCCCTCACCTTTATAGGCGCCAAGTTAGACACCATGCTCATGAGGGCGTTTTTACCACTAGAAAGGATTCAAAGTTTACAACAGCAGGTGTACGCATTGCTCCCTTTGAGAAGAGTGAAGGCAAGATTGATCCTCAAATTGTTGGGGACAATGGCTGCTACAATTATGCTGGTTCCTCTGGCGAGGCTACACATGAGGCTCCTTCAATGGCTACTCTTCGCCCAGTGGTCTCTACAACATCTTCCGCTTTCTCATCTTATAATAGTCACAGACAGGTGCAAGCGGTATCTGCACTGGTGGGTTCACACCAGCAACCTCGACGTGGGAAAACCCTTCATTCCATCCCCTCCAGTTGCCACAGTGACCATGGATGTCTCCCAGATGGGATGGGGGGCATTATCTAGGCAGGACAGTCCAAGGCACGTGGCAGGAACATGAGATGCATATCAATGTCCTGGAGATGAGAGCAGTGCTATTAGCGTTGTAAGCACTTGAGAACTTTCTTCCTCTCGGGACAATTGCTATCCACACAGACAATATCTCGGTGGTATGGTATCTTAAACAAACAGGGAGAAACAAAGTCGTACCCCCCTTTGCAGAGAGGCCATGCGAGTGTGGCAGTGGACAGTGGCTTCCCAACGTTTTATTGTAGCAACGCACATTCCGGGGAAGTCCAATGTGATTGCCGACAGGTTGACCAGAGCTATTCTGATGCCTCACAAGTGGCCCCTGAACAATCAGGTTGCGGGGCAGATTTTCTGCAGGTGGGGTCAGCCTTGCTGCGACCTATTTGCCAGCCCCTTCAATACCAAATGCAGCAGCTACTTCACCCTTATCCTCCCTCAGGGGGAGTCACCCAGGGATGCTCTAGTTCACGATTGGCCTTCCGGCCTACTGTATGCCTTCCCTCCTGTGCCTCTGCTGACAAAGGTTATTCAGAAAGCGCAATCTTTGGGAAGCAAAATGATTCTGATTGCTCCACACTGGCCTCGTCAAATTTGGTTCCCCTTTCTCCATCCTTACCTCGTGGACGTCCCCTGGATTCTGGACCCTTAACCAGATCTGCTGACTCGTCAGGGCAGTTCCATCCCTCTCTTCTAACCCTCCGGTTGACAGCCTGGCTCCTCCACTTCCATCATTAGTCATGCTTCATCATTTTTCGCCAGAAGTGGTTCATATTCTGTCTTCCTCCCATAAGCCTTACACCAGAAAAATCTATTCCAGCAAATGGAAGAGATTTTCCATATGGGCACATGCAAGACAAGTTGATCCTTATACAGCTCTGATTTAGTCAGTCCTGGAGTTCCTCTCCATGCTTTTCAACCAGGGATCAGCAGCCGCAAATATTAAAGTCCAGTTGGCGGCTATTTCCACTTTTCATGTCGCAGATGAGCCTAGTCTCATGGCACATAGACTTTGTAAGGCATTCCTGAAAGGCACTATGCTGCTTCGTCCTCCTGTTTTTGACCCAGTTATGCCTTGGGACTTAAATTTTGTTCTACAATATCTCACTTTGCCTCCCTTTGAGCCTGCAGCCACTTGTGATTTAAAATATTTGACTTGGAAGACAAGCTTTTTGGTAGTCATCACTTCAGCCAGACGTGTCTCGGAGCTTCAAGCCTTATCAGTTAGACCACCTTACTTGTTTTTTCATAAGGACAGGGTTTCTCTCAGACCAAACCCTTCCTTTCTACCGAAAGTGGCTTCCGTTAGTAATCCAAACCAATCTATTGAACTACCTGTATTCTTTCCAGAGTTCTCGAACAAGGCAGAATTTAGATTTCATCAGCTAGATGTGCCCAGACAATTACGATTCTATTTACGTAGAACGAAGGATCTTAGAAAATCGGATCAGTTGTTTGTCTCATTTTCAGAAAACAGAATTGGGTCTCCTGTTTCCAAAGTCACCTTGTCTAGATGGATCTCCAGTTGTATTTCCTTCATTTATGCTTCAGGTGGTAAAGATTTACCATTTAGAGTGAAGGCTGATTCTGCCCGATCTGTGTCTTCATCTACAGCCTTTCAGGCCAGGTTGTGTATGGGTGATATTTGTGCTGCGGCTACATGGGCATCTCCTCACACCTTTGTTTCTCACTACAAGTTAGATTTGGTGTCCAGAGGCAGGTCTTCCTTTGGTTCCACTGTGCTCTGGAGTATTTTTGTAAATATAATATGACCTGAAAAAAAAAAGCCATGTTGAGATGGTGCTCAGAAAAAAATGTACTCCGTAGAGTGCAGAGAGTATGCCTAGCTACACTCTGGCTTCCCTTATGATACCTCCAGCACAAATAGTTATAGTAGTTATACATTGCCGTTTGTTTCTGAGGTGGAGAAAGTCATCAAATGACAGAGTTAGATGAATTGAATAATGGAGGTGTTTCTTTTACAAGATGTTGCAATTAGTAGTAGACCATGTTCCAGATGAGACAGAATGCCTTTGCTAGTGGCATCCCTTCTTGATTTTTAAAAGAAATGGGTAGATCTGCTTTTGCTAAGAATAAAGGGAGTTAATCTGTTTGTCTGCATTAGCTAGATGAAGGTGAAAATTAAGAGAGGGATTCAAACCAATTTCAAAGGTTTTTGATGATATTTATAAAATGACTTCATGTACCTTGCACAGAAATTAAAACTGTGTTTTTGAATGTTTAGATTAACAATTTAAAAAAATCAGTTCATACATCCAGTGCAGTGAGGCTAAATAACTTTCCACACATTTCCCTTTGAACAGCCATGTGACAGTCAACACATTCAAGTTGCAGGGGGACGGCAGCATTTTCAGTGAATTATAGTTTATATTAATATGCTTTTAGTTAAGATGAAAATAGCCAGTTGTGTTAATATACTTAAACACATTTTACGTAAAGATCATATCATTTATTAAAATCTAGATATTAATGTGTTGCCTTAGTCTCATAGCCCCTCACATTTAATTGTATTTTTCTCTCCTACTGAAGGTTTTACAGTGGACTAGTGTTTTGGTGCCATCCAGAAGAAGCATACACAACCAAAACTGTACATACATTAAGGAAGGTTTTCCATAAGAATACGCATATCTTATCACAGAAGGAAAACACTAAGTAAAAACTGTGTTCTTTTCCACATGCATTTTGACTTTGGATGTAGACAATGCATGAAGCTACATGTGTTCCATAGCACAGAAACTTCAGTGAAAGATATGCAGACTGAATGCGATACTGTAAGATATCTTTAGCGGAAAAAACACTGATTCAGATCTCAATAGCAATTCTGTTGTATATTGCCCAGCAACACAGAATGCACACTGGCACAAGGAGTTTACTGAGGCATTCTCCCACGTATTTCTCTGTCTGAAATGAACCATGTCATCCATAAAAACTGACAAAGTACTGTTCAGGCTACTCTAGACAGTTGCCAAAGGTAGACAGCTGCTCTGCATTGCAAATTCGACACTCTGTCCACCTCAAGAGATGCAGATTTACTCACTGACTGGTCAAATTCACCGCTCTGCATGGCGAGTCTTTTTTCTGGTGCTTATCAAAGCCTGATTTTTAGACCTTCCCTTTTATGTTAACAGTTTTTCTAATAGTCTGAGTAATCTTCAGTTGACTCTGTATGCTAACAACTTGCTCTTCAGTTTGTCTCCTAACAACTATCCTGACTCATGGAATGTCACTCTGTCCAACAAACCTCAACTCAGCAAACTTAGGTGCATGCCCAAGTATCCTCACTTAATGTGGCTGTTGAATGCAGGTTTGCTGGATTGTGATGGTTTGAGATGACCGTAATGCAGATGATGAAAGAGACTGAACACACATGAATATATATGAATATAATGCATGTCTGTGTTGTAGCATCTTATTGTACTGAATGTTGTCTTTGATTTAAATACTGTAAATAAAGGTTATAGTTTTTCACTGTAAGTAGTGTGCAGGTAATACTATTTCTTTGAGTAGGCAGAGTATGCCGTTTATTAGAGGAGAAATTCCTTTGTTAGGTTAATGGGACCCTATGAGACCAGTCGTGCCATTTCTCCTTTTATATCAGGAGGGTTTGCTAAGCAGTGGGCAGTTTGCTAGAATCTTAGTGGGAGTGCTGACTGTCCTGGACTTTAATTCAGTTGGAGACTGCATTGTATCTCAGTTGGAGGTGGATACTCATGGCATAGAAATAGATTCCCAGGAAAGAAGACTGTCTTCACATGCATACAGTAGCAGACTGTGTAATTTATGTGGCCCTGAGTGGAACAATCAAGGCATGACCCAGGTGCATTTGGAGTCTGCAACATTTTTTTTAGCTGTGCCAGCAGAAATTTGACCTATACAGTAAACTTGTCAGTTAACCGGCACCCGTACCTCTCAACCTCTTAGAGCAAGTAATCTAGATAAAGCCATAAAAAAAGTAGGACAAAAGCCCAAAAATAGGGACAATTTTTAAGTATTGCTCTTACAACCGTGGTAAGTTGATAGGTTTTGCATTAGCATGAATTTTCTGAAGGTTATAAAGTCTGAAACTCAAATGTCTGTCATTATTTTCTAACTTCGGTCTTCAATTATTTGCCACTAATTTGCCAGAAAACCACAATTTTATGAAAAAGGACCAGAAATATGAGGCAAAAATCTGAACATTCTGTGAAAATCTGTACAGTTGAGAGGTATGCGCCATGGGTTTGGTAGATGCAATATAAGTGTAGATGTTCTTCGTGTTTCACTGTTGCAGTCATCACATTTGGGTTATCTGCCTGCAGGTAGCCCTCAGCCGGCCTGAATACCAGAGCCTTCAGATTTCTGTCGGATGCTGTCTCTTCTTCCATGACATCAGATCATCAGGGGTATAAAGCACCATTACATCAGTCTTTCTTGCCATGCGGTGCCCGAAGCAGAAGTTAGCAAGTGCCATCTCCTGAAATTTTCATTTTTGAGTTTCAGACCCAAAGTCTTCAAAAAAGATAAGTATCCCATTGGAGATTCTTTTTCTTGCTCTAACTGATGTCAGTAAAAGTTAACAATTGTCTTACCTGTGGAAAGTAAATACCTCATAGAGATTTTCATTCGTACTGCATCCCTTGTTTAGACCCAGACCACGATGTCCCTCGCTGTTGGTTTTGTGCCTTGTTCAATGCACGAACTATTTGTCAGGCTATTTTTGCAGCCAGTTACTTTTGTACTCTGTGTACTCCAAAATGGCTTCGTTAAGCCATCCGACTACCGATCTTCTGAAAAAATGTAAGGATAAAGACAGAGACAGACTGCATAGGTCCAAAACTGCCGAAGATGTTTCTGTTAAGCTAGTCGCCAGTCCACCAGTACTCAATGAGGCGCTTTTGCAGCCCTTGATTAACCGCAACTTCAGATTTGCAGGCCTCTACTGAGAATCATTCGGAGTCCGGTATGCCGTGAGATTCTTCTTTGACTATGGAACTTGCGGATGATTCTACTTTGGATGGGTCTGGAGCCGCTGTGCAGGCACCGGCTTCTGAAGGTGTATTCAGGCCTACAGACATTCTTATTAAACCGACGCCATTGTTTTCATCCAGGCCAAAAATGCGCACTACGCCTAGAAAACCGACGACCAAACTGCAGGCACAGGCCCATATGCCTCAAAAACAAATGCTTAGAATGGCTGATGACCTTATTACCTTAATTAGGGGAAGCCAGCCTTCCCCCTCTAAGAGACCTAGAACTGATTTTCTTTCTGATTCTTCTGATCAGAAGTCTGATATTTCTGCTCCTTCTGATTACCAGGATTTGCCCTTTACTTATGAGGGTTCTGATGCAGAGGATTCCATTCCCCTCTGCTTCGCCTCCAGAAGATAATTCTTTCGGTGAAACCTTGCATACTCTTTGGGAGCATTTCCACTGGGAAAGCCAGGATTACTCTGAGTCCAAAAAGAGACTTGGGGAATTTGCCTCAACACAGGCCTTTACCTATCCCTCCTGTTCTGAACATTGTAGATGACGCTTTCTTGGAATGTAGCCTTACCCCAGACACTTTGCCTCCAGCCCCCAGAAAACCTGACCGGTATTAGAGTACCTGACTTTCACAAGTTCCTCTTCAAGAATCCTTCTGCGGATCCAGAGACCATTTCCCAAGGACCAAAAGGCATTAAGGCTACTACTACCAAAAATCCTACCCCTTCTAATAGAGATTCTTGAGCTTTAGACAGATGAGGTAAGAAAGTATACTTTGGCCATTAGGGCTTTAAATTGCCAGTTTCATATGTTAAAGTTTCAGCAGCATATTATGGCACTACTTAAACAGAAAATGATGTTGATTCCTGACTCTGCTGAACACAAAGAATTGCAAGATTTAATGCATTCTGTAGAACAAGTTGGTAAACATACTTTGCAATGTGGTTTTGACACTTTAGAAGCCTCATGCAGGGCTGCTGTCACTGGGTCTGTACTTAGAAGGCATGCTTGGCTTAAGGAACAAAACTTGCCAGATCATGTTAAAGCTAAATTTCTGGATGCTCCCTTAAACCAAGACCGCCATTTTGGCAACAAAGCAGAAGTCCTCAAAAGGATGGAGGAAAAAGCTAAATCTATGCAAACTATTAAAAATTTCCTACAAGTGCAGCCTCCCAGGGATTCAGCTGGCATTGGCCTTCAAAGAACTGGTCGTTTCCAGTCCCTTCCAGACCTTCTCAGTCCAAACCCAGGATCAGCAGACCACCTAGGCTACAGTCTCAGGCCAAGCACAGACCTAAGCAGTGGGGGGCTCCCACTTCCAAAGCAGGGAGTAGTAAGCCACCTCCTACAGAAAAATGGCACAATGACCACCTTAACCCTACCAAGCCCTACTCAAATACCTGCTCCCTTAGGAGTAAAGTCCGCCCTGCATGCAAAAAATGGGAACTAGTTACCCAGGACAAATGGGTTTTGAACAGTCTTCCAAGGATACAGACTCCACTTCCACACACTACCAACCCCAAATGGTTGGCCAGACCTACCCCCAAATCAGTGGGCAGAGGCCCAACAGCAGGTTCTCTCTCTCCTCAGTATCAGGGCTATTCATCCTGTCCCAGCAGAAGTAAGGGGACAAGGTTTTTATTGGACTTTTTTTGGTACCCAGAAAAGACCACTCCTGGTGTCCTATCCTAGACCTTTCTGTTCTCAACACCTTTCTGGTATTTCCAAAATTCAAAATGCTAACTCAACAGCTTCTTATTGTGTTAGCCAAGGATGCCTTGCTGGCTACCCTAGACATAAAGGAAGCTTAACTGTACATCCCAGTAAGTGAATTTTGCAGGAGATACCTATGCTTCAGGACAGGCTCCATGCACTCTCAGTTCTCTGCACTTCCCTTTGGCTTATCTACTGCATCCAGGGTGTTCGCAAAGTGTCTAGCTCCAGCCATTGCATTTTGCAGGCAGAGAAATATTCAAATTTACCCATACTTGGATGATTGCCTGATTCAGGCAGAAAGCCAGGACTTGCTATTACAACACCTGGCATTCGTAAAGAAACTTCTAATCTCACGGGGTACACCATCAATGAAAAGAAATCTCACCTAGTACCCTGCCAACAGATTGTATTCCTGGGAGCAAGCTTGACCACAACTTCCCAGATGGCATTCCTCACACAGGAGAAACAAGTTTATTTGACAACCTACTTCAAACTATTGGCCACAAAACCCCAGCTATTTTCAAGGAAAATACTGCAAGCCCTGGGGTTCATGGCCTCTTGAATCCTACTAATTCCATATGCAAGACTGCATATGAGGAAACTCCAGTGGTATCTAAAAAGCCTATGGTGTCAACATTCTCAGGACCTGGAAACCATGATTTCTATCATTCCTTGTATGAAGACAGAGTTCCTTTGGTGGGCAGAGGCCTGCTACCACAACAAGGGACTCCCTATTACTCTACCCCCTGCCGCCCAAACCCTAACAACAGACACATCAGACTATGCATGGGGGGCTCACATGACAGTGCAGTGCATTCAGGGCAAATGGAACCCGAGACAAATGCACCTGCGTATCAATCGAAAAGAAATATTAGCTGTACAGAATGCTGTGACAGCCTTCAAAGACCGTATTCTTCCAGGACAACTATTGGTAAAGACGGACAACAGCACAGTTATGTGGTACATAAACAAGCAGGGGGGAACCCACTTGTACTCTCTCTGCAGACTATCCATGGCTCTGTGGAACACAGCCTTGAGTTACCAAGTTACACCTACAAGCTCAATTCCTGCCAGGCAAACTAAATTCACTGGCAGATGACTTAAGCAGAAATCTCATGGACCCACACGAATGGAAACTAGAGCCCAAAATATTCAACCTCTTGAGGAACAAATGGGGGACTCCAGAGGTAGACCTGTTTGCCTCCCTTCAGAACTACCAGTTGAACAAATTCTGCACAAGAACTCCCCACAGTCAAGCTTGGAAAGTGGATGTCCTGTCCTTTACCTGGGAAAGCCTTTGTTTATGCCTTCCCCAGCACTGGTACCCTCTCTTGTGCAGTATGACACTGCTGCAACCATGGCACCTGCCTCAGACCCCTTCCCTGTCCCAGCAGGCAGGCCAGATTTTGCACCCTGAACCTTGCAGCCTGGCTAATTCATTGAGCTCTCTTCTAGCATCCCTCAGCAGGTGCTGGATTTCATTCTGGAGGCAAGGAGGCCTAGTACCAGAAAATCCTATGCTGAAAAGTGGAAAAGATACTGTTCCTGGAGCCAGGCTCTGGGGATGGGCACAACGGTGCCCAGCTTACCTCATATTCTACAGTTAGAAAAACAAGAAGGTGCACCATGTACTGCAAAACATGAGAAAAAAATGTTTCCTCCGAATAGTAGAAACCACGTTTATTATAAAACAAAAAAACAATTCAGCTGCAGTGTTAGCGCTTTCACGTTATAACAAATGCTTCATCAGACATAAAAACAATCAAGAAACCTCCCCTTAAATACACATAATGATGTCACATCCCATTCAAATCAGCAAATCAGAACACAAATATTCAATATATATATGTACAGATTAAAAAACAAATAAAAACAGATAAAGAACAAGATAACAACCAATAAATAACATAACAATATAAACTAATGTCGAAGAGGTCTATTGGCTAAAAATGGCTTAAATGTTATTCTATCATTTAACCCAAACCTGTGTGCTTGCAGTTTGAGTATCCATTTAGCTTCCCTCTCTTCAGTAAGGTTTCTAACATTACCCAATCTGCTATTTGTGAAAACCAATTCCAAGACCTGGAACTTGAAGCTGTGGGAACATCCTTGGTCTATAACGTGCTTAGCTAGGGCATTGGTGGTATTGCCCTTGCCAATGGCATAGAGATGTTCCCTGATGCGTTCCCGTAAGGTTCTTGTTGTCATACCAACGTAAAAAACGCTACAGGTCTGACATACGGCAATGTAAACTAAGTTGGTAGATCTACAATCTGCATAATGTCTGAAACTATAGGAACGTCGTGTTATAGGATGTATAAAGTTATCAGAACTGGATATGTATTTGCATTGATTGCAAGAATTGCAAGTAAATGTGCCTATTCTTCTTGAAGCTCTACTGTTCTGGTGGCCCCTGTCATAACAAAGTAATCTATTGAGAGACAACATGTTCCTATAGGCTACTCGAGGTCTCTCATCAACTAAGCTCTTAATCCTTTCATCCACCATCAGAAGTCTCCAATTTTTGTTAAGAACATCCAAGATGTGATGGTTCCTATTGGTGAACAGAATGACTATCCTGTTCATAGTGGATGTACTACTGGTCATGTTAATGCGTTCATAGGGATATGACCTGTTGATCAAAGGTGCTCCTATGTCCTCCCTACAAAGGTCACCCATAGCAATGTCAGCATGTACCTGTGTCTGATCATAACCTCTAGACATAAAATTCCTAGCTAATAGTGATTTATGATGACCATAAGCACTGTTTTGGGATGTCAACTTAGAAACCCTAATCGTTTGATTTCTGACTAGATTCTGGTGCACATGCCTAGGATGCATACTGTTCCGGTGCAACAGGCTGTTCCTCCAACAGGGTTTCCTAAATAGCTCAGTGTCAAAGCCAATGGATCCCCTCATTATCCTAACATCCAAAAACTCAATTGCATCAATCGAATAAGAACACTCAAAACAGAGAAAATCTGTTGTCTCATTCAAATAACTCACAAAGGCTAGCAATTGATCAATGGTACCATCCCAAAGTAAAAAAACATCATCTACAAACCTGTTGTAGTATCTAAGATGTTCTGTGTGGTCAAAGCCTGTATTGAAGACATATAGATCTTCCCATTGTGCCAACACCAAGTTGGCATAGGCGTTGGCACAAGGGGTGCCCATCGCGACACCTTTCGTTTGTAAAAAATATTTATCATCATAACAGAGAACATTGTTCTCAAGAACAATCTCAAGAAGTGACATGCACTTAATTGTGCTGTTTGGTATTTTTTTCCGAATTAATAATGTCCTGATATAATCCATGCCAACATCATTAGGTATTGACGTAAACAAAGACTTCACGTCAAGTGTAACTAGCAAACTGTGAATGTTAAAGAGAGAAGACTTACTGTAGGTAGCTAAATTCTCTAAAAAATGAGGTGTATCTCTTAAAACATGTTCCACATCTAAAACAACAGGTTTGAGCAGCTTGTCAAGGTAAATAGATAGGGGTTCAGTTAGCCATCCACGACTAGACACAATAGGTCTTAAAGAAGGGTTCATCGCATCTTTATGGATTTTGGGGAGACCCCTAAATGAGGGAACTAAAGGTTTGTCAACCAACAAGTATAAATACAAATCATTATCAATGACATTAGTTAACAATAAGTCATACAAACAAGCATGTACTCTTCGGATTAGGTCATTCAAATTACAATTGTGAATGGGGAGGTATGTCTCCCTGTCAGCCAACATACACTCCATTTTGTCAGAGTAGTCAGATTTATCTAGGATAACGATGGCTCCACCTTTGTCCGCTTGTCTGATCACTATTTTGTCATTACACCTCAAATCAGCTAAAGCTGATCTCTCATCGAAAGTCATGTTGTAGAAATTAGGCTTAGCTTGTTTATCATTGTAAAGATCAAACAAATCAGATTCACAGGCCTGTTCAAAGGCCTCTAACAAAGGATGTTGTGGAGGCATAAAAGTGGATGGTTTCCTAAAGGGCCTGTGAACAACATTGTTACCACTAACATCTTGACCAAACATTAACTTTAGACCCAAATTCCTCGTAAAAAGCTTAATGTCAACAATAATGTCAGTTATGTCACTACAGCCAGAGGGTATAAAACCCAACCCTTTATTTAAAACTGAAAGCTCATTGCTATTCAAAATATGTTTAGAGATATTAACAACTAGGTTTTGGGTCTCAGTACCTTTTTCATATTCTGAAAAGTCTCCTCTGTATTTTTCCTTTTCGCCGCTCTCCCTTGGGGTGACCAAGTCCTCCTTTCGTTTGGTTTGTAAGGGAGTGGAAAAGAAGGCAAACCATCGCCCAAACCAAAAACTTCATCCTCTGCCGATATAATGAAAGGATCCATCGATAGCTGTTTCCTCCGGACATCATTGGTCTTGTAGCCAGCAGCAGTATCCAAGGGAGGTGGTAAATCCACGGTAGCATTGTTGTTGGCATTTATCTGAGCTTGAACAACAACCCGGCGAGGCAAAGGGATGTCCGTAGTAGCGTGCGAGGCTTCAGGCGCATTCTGTGAGGACAAAACTGGTGGACGGGCTTCTGCTGATGAGATCATCAAGGAGGAAGAACTCTGCGCGGTTTCGGTGTTAAGAATCACCGGATTTAAAGAAGTATGCTCAGGTTTATGAGGGAAGCCACTTTTAGATGGAAACTTGTCACGGGGCCAAGAGAAGACTTGGCCTTTGTGAAAATCCAAGAAGTCTCTCTCGAGCTTTCTCTTTTTGTCCAATAGAGATCTAGAATCAAGAGATGACAGAGTACGCTTGAGATCATCAGAAAATAAAAGTAGTTCATCATTACCCAATAACTTGGCCAATGTAAAGACAGACAACAGCACAGTTATGTGGTACATAAACAAGCAGGGCGGAACCCACTTGTACTCTCTCTGCAGACTATCCATGGCTCTGTGGAACACAGCCTTGAGTTACCAAGTTACACCTACAAGCTCAATTCCTGCCAGGCAAACTAAATTCACTGGCAGATGACTTAAGCAGAAATCTCATGGACCCACACGAATGGAAACTAGAGCCCAAAATATTCAACTTCTTGAGGAACAAATGGGGGACTCCAGAGGTAGACCTGTTTGCCTCCCTTCAGAACTACCAGTTGAACAAATTCTGCACAAGAACTCCCCACAGTCAAGCTTGGAAAGTGGATGTCCTGTCCTTTACCTGGGAAAGCCTCTGTTTATGCCTTCCCCAGCACTGGTACCCTCTCTTGTGCAGTATGACACTGCTGCAACCATGGCACCTGCCTCAGACCCCTTCCCTTCTGTCCCAGCAGGCAGGCCAGATTTTGCACCCTGAACCTTGCAGCCTGGCTAATTCCTTGAGCTCTCTTCTAGCATCCCTCAACAGGTGCTGGATTTCATTCTGGAGGCAAGGAGGCCTAGTACCAGAAAATCCTATGCTGAAAAGTGGAAAAGATACTGTTCCTGGAGCCAGGCTCTGGGGATGGGCACAACGGTGCCCAGCTTACCTCATATTCTACAGTACTTAACAGAAATGCTTCACAAGGGCCTATCCTTTTTGTCAATCAAAATTCATGCCTCTGCCATTTTAGCACATTATAATATTGAGCCACCCCTCTTCTCTCGCCCCTTGCTAAAACAATTCCTTAGAGGGGCCAAAAAGTTTAAGACCCCCCCCCCCCCAGGAGAGCTCCCACTCCAGCCTGGGACATTACCTTTGTATTGGAAGAGCTCACCCCCCCCCCCCTGTTGAGCCAGCTGCAACAGCAGAGTTGAAATTCCTTTCTTGGAAAACAGCCCTCCTTCTAGCCATCACTTCAGCAAGACGTGTGTCTAAATTACAGGCCCTCTTGGCAGTGGAACCCTTCGTTATCTTCCATGCGGACAGGGTTTCCCTCAGGACTAATCCTTCCTTTATGCCCAAGATAGTGTTTAGTGTGGCCCTAAATCAGTCCATTCATTTGCCTACTTTTTTTCCCTAATCCACAAAACAAAGGGGAACAAATACTGAACTCTCTGGATGTGCACAGATGACTTAGAAAATCTGAACAGCTGCTAGTGGGCTTTGCTGCAGGGGCAGAGGGGAAGGCCATTTCAAAGCAAACCATTTTCAAATGGGTAGCCCATTGCATTCATTTCTGCTACAAGCACCATGGAAAATCTACCCCACAGGGGATAAGATCACATTCCACCAGGGCTGCAACTACCTCTGCGGCTTTTCTCAGAGTAGTGCCTACCAGGGACATCCTAGAAGCTGCTACCTGGAGCTCTGTACATACCTTCACCAAGCATTGCCGCATGCCTATCTTTTCTAAATCTAGAGCTGGATTTGCCACTGCAGTCTTGCAGGGCTTAATAGCTGGCCCTAATAATCTTTAACTTTCTCCTCCCTTCCATAGCTTTGGCAATCAACCCAAATGTGATGACTGCAAAAGTGAAACACTAAGAACATAGTACAGTGGTGTACACTTACCATTAAATGTAGAAGTTCGAGTGTATTCACTGTTGCAGTCCTGGTTACCCTCACTCCAGCCCCCTGACTTCTCTTGGCTCTACCTTTCCTTCTTGTTTGATGACCTGACGTCATGGAAGAAGAGACAGCATCCGATGCAGAAATACGAAGACTCTGGTATTCAGGCCGGCTGAGTGCTACCTGCAGGCAGATAACCCAAATGTGATGACTGCAACAGTGAATACACTCGAACATCTACATTTATGGTAAGTGTGCACAACTGTACTTTTATGCTTGCTTGAGAGTTACTGTTAAAAATAGACCTGACAAATACTGTACCCTATACTATACCATACCATAAACACTGTATTGATCTGATTTTAATATTGAAATACAGTAATTGAAAGCCTGGCTGGAATAATAATATTTTAAACTTATATTTCCACTAGAAAGCTTGGCACATGGAGCAGCTTTCAGTGGCACTCTGAGTGGATTGGAATTTAATGAATTGAATAGAGTGAGAGAGAGAATGCATATATGAAAGCAGAAATGACTGTGAGAGAAATCTGAGAGATTTATGAAAGCTAAAAAGTGTGGGTGTGTGCGAGAGAGACTGAGCGAATGCATGTTTGAAAGCTGAAGAGACTCTGTGTGTACGCGATCAGAGAATGTGCAATCTGATTCATGCTTGACTGAGTATGGAGCAAGTGTTGACCTTTTAGTGATTTGACTTACTTGGTTTGACTTGTTCACAGGTTGGGGGGAGATGGTATTTATTTGTATTTTCCTTTTTAAAACTGAAACTCTAAAAACGTAAGGTATGATGTCCTTCTCTTCCTATGTTACAGTATTTTAGTTGTGGGATTTCCTGCCCTCAGGCGACTCGTACGTCAGCTCCTATACAAAAGCTTCAGCTTGGGCCGTGGCAGCACGTGTGGGACGTCAGGCATAAGGCCATAAACCAGGGGTCATAAATGTGACATCTGCATGCACATTCCCCAGAAACTTTCAGCTGCAGATGTCCGACTCATCATGTGATCGCTCCTTCTCAGAGGTCGCATCTAAAAGCTAAGTAACCGGTTGGGTTTCTGTTTTTCCTTATATAGCCGATTGTTGTTGCTTAGGCTTGGTTGTAGCAATTTTTAGCTGATGTCAGGTAAAAAGGGAAAATGCCAATGTGGGCACCAGATACCCCATAAAGACACCCATGATAGGTGTGTTTTTGCTTAGGCTGGGAGCACGACCATTCCTCCTGCTCCATTTGTCAATCTTTTGTGCCGAAGACCCTTTGCCTCTGTCTGGTAACATTAAACCTATACATGGATAATCGGCGCCTTAAGAGGTTAGCCCTAAGAATGGATCCTGCATAGAAGGCAGCACCCGAACCTCCACTTAAGAAGGCCAAGATTCTTAGGCCTTCTTTGCCTGCCACTTCGTTATGGGACGCTCTGACAACTGCTGATTTAGGAGTTGAGGGGGTGCCCGGTGAATCCGTCGACTTTAATGACTACCTTTGTGGAAGCCGTTGCTCAGCCGACTACCGGCACGTCCTCGGAGCCTACCCTCACACCGGCTTCTGTCGATGTCGAGGGGGGAATCAGATTCTGTGGTACCTCCGACTGGGCTCCAGACTTCTGAAACGGTTACCTCAAAATCTGACTCCAGGTTAGTTCCAACTTCCACCCCAGCCAAAAAGAAACCGAAAACCAAGCATGCCTCCTCTGCAGAAGGCATACCAGATTGGCAGTCCTTCACATCCTCCTTCATGCAGGCCTGTATGGCCCTTAGGCCCGTCAGCCTCAGCATCCACTACTTTGTCTTTACTCAGCCTAGGCCTGCGTCAGCCTCTTCCATCCCACCCATGACATCTCAGGTTAGGGAGGGAAGAGCATGATTCTTCCTTCTCTTCCTCATAAGATTTTATTTTATATACCTCCCAAATTGCATCTCCCCAGGGGTATTCTTCTCCTGATGAGTAATCTGCTGAAGGAGATTCTCCCCCTGAGGATATTATCTTTGGTGAGACCATCACCAAGATGAAAGATAATTTCAAATGGAATACTTCTCAAATGACTGACATCCAAAAGAGGTACTTTGAGCTCCTGCAGGTAGAAACTCCCTCCCCCTTCTGCTGTTCCTATAGTTCTGCCTGCTTACTTGGATGCTTTTAATTTAGCATCTAAGGCCTCTAATTCATGGCCACCTGCCCCCAAGCACTGTGACCGGTTCTACAAGGTGCCGGAGGAGCAGAAATTCTTAGTTAAACCACCCTTGGCAGACCCAACAGTGATTGCTACCTTCCCTGATAAGCAATCCAGACTGCTTCCTTCCACCTCTCTCCTACCCACAGATAAGTATATCAAATCTAGGGTTAGGATTGATAAGAAGGTATACACCTCTTTCACACTGGCTTCCAGAGCCATTAATTATCAAACCCACATGACTAAATATGCTCTGGACTTGGTGTCTCAGGCCTCCTCCATGTTGGCTTCTGTCCCTGACAGCCCCATTAAGGCTGACATCTCCTCAAAACTGTCCCTGGCTCAGAAAGTAGCCAGGCACTTGATTTGATGCAGCTGTTATGCTGCAGAAGCATCTACCTGTTCTGCAGCATCTGCTTCAGTTCTCAGGAGATACTCCTGGCTGAGACTTCAGAATCTCCCAGAAGACTTCAAATCCAAGATCTTGGATGCCCCAGTGGATCACATTTTCCTTTTTGGGAAACAAACTGCAGATCTCCAAGAATCTGCAAGAAACAAAAGTAAGGAATTACAGGACATTAAAAATCTACTGGTGTTCCCCCATTCCCAAGTATTATAGAAACTACCCTTTTAAGACAACCTGTGTAAGGCGTAACCCTCCACAGACTGGTGCTTTCTCAGAGGGGCAAGAAGACCTACCACTTCCAGACCTAATGCACCACCTCTTCAGCCCCAGACTATCCTTTCAGGACAGAGGACGTCCCAATAATGCGTGACTGCCTTGCCCACCTGCCTCACTTTGCATGCCTTCCCTTCTGGCAAACCATTATCACAGACTAATGGGTACTATCCATTATTCACAAAGGATATTTCCTATCCTGGAAGGAAAAAACACCCAGGAAAGGCATCCCATATCCCCCCCAAAAAACAACTTCAGCTCCTTCCATAGGTTTTGTCAGACCTGCTAAAGCTAGGCGCCATAGAACCTGCCCCCTGAGGACAGGAAGGAAAGGGAGTCTACTCCTGTCTTTTCTTGGTTCCCCAAAAAGATGGCCCATGGAGACCCATTTTTGACTTCTTTCTATATCTCCACCTTCAGGTACCCACCTTCAGAATGTTACTTCCCACCTTGCTGCCTCTTATTCCAGCTAAGGCCTTTATGGCCACCCTGGATTTGAAAGAAGCCTATCTGCACATATACCCATCAGGACTTCCCACAGATGATTCCTGTGTTTCTCTGGGCCCTCCTCTCCTTTTCATTTTACTGCTTTGCCCTTTCATTTATCCACTGCCCCCCAAGTGTTTACAAAGTGCCTCGTCCCAGCCATTGCCATCTGTAGAACTCGGGGAATCCAGATTTACCCCCTGTCTGGACGACATCCCTATGCTACCACTGGCCAGAATGCACATGCTCAAGCTACAGTAGTACCTCAAGAACATTTGGTCCCAGCACCTGAATCACCCAGAACAGGTTGTTCCCCTTCTTCCCTGTCTAAAGACAGAAATCAGCTGGTGGATCCAGCAAGTCCAGCTAAACCTGTGCCTTCCATTACTACCTCGCATCCCAACCCAAATAGTGCATACAGATGCCTTAGATTCAGGTTGGGGTGTGACACTGGCAATCTTACAAGGTTCAGGCAAACTGGCACTCTTCTCTACAGGCCAAACACATCAATATCAGAGAAATGACAGCAGTCTTCGTGGCTCTAAAGACCTTTACCCCTCTTCTCTTAGCAGGGATACTTCTGATAGTGACCAACAACACCACTGTAATGTGGTATCTCAATAAACAGGGAGGAACAAAGGCTTATCAGCTGTGCAGTCTAACCCTGCTGATAGGAGATTTAGCCTCTCGCCTCACCTTGTCCCTGCAGGCAAGCTATATCCCCTCGCAGGACAAGCAAGCAAGCAGATCTCCTAAGCAGGAAATTCTCTACACAACATGAATGGATGCTGGACAGGACTGTCTTCCTAGATATAGTCCACCGATGGGGCACTCCACAAATAGACCTGTTCTCCTCCCCCCAGAACAAGCAGCTGCAGACCTTCTGCTCAAAGACCTACTCCCTCCATGGCATGGAGAGTAGACACTTCCAACATCTCTTGGGTGAGGAAGTTTCTTTGTGCCCCCCCCCCTTCCCAATGATTCAGAAAGTCCTCCCGAAAATCAAGAAGGACAAACCAAAAATCTTGTTAGTGACCCCTTATTGGTGTTTCACTGTTGAAGTCCATTACATTTGGGTAATACTGCTGGCAGGTTGCCCTCAGTCGGCCTGAATTCCAAAGTCTTGGGTCCTGTGTTGACTGCTGTCGCCCCTTCCCTGATGTCAGGTCGTCAGGGGTATAAAAGAAGCAGCCAACACCATTTTCTTCAGTCTTTCTTGCCGCGTGGTGCCCAAAGCAGAAGCAGTTCGCAAGTGCCGGTCGGCCAACTCCTGAGATTTTCGCGTTCGAGTTTCAGATCCGAAGTCTTCAATAAAGCTAAGTGTTAAGTGTTGGTATGATTTTGCTTTAAACGATTTTGGACGCTGGTTTAATTATCCAGAAATGTCGTCTGACAGCCATCCGACTACCGGAGTTCACAAAAAAGCGCAAAGAAAAGGAGAGAGAGAAATAACCAAGGCCCAAAACCGACGACGAAGCTTCTCCTAAGCCAGTCGCCGGTTCTCAGTGAGGCGTTTTCGCAGCCCTTGACCGACTACTACGTGGAGTCGGCTATGCCGCTGGAAACTCAAGGTATTGGAGACACTGGTTCCGCCTACTTAACAATCTAGCCACGGGCATTCACTACAACTTAACTGCAAGGTAGACCTGCTGACACAAGAAAAAGGAACTCTCCTCCACCCACACTTGCAGATGTTATCCTCGACTCTGTGGGTGATAAACTTTTGATCCCTTTCAGATAACACTACTCGGAGGACATGCTTTCAGTCCTGAGGGAGGTCAGGAAACCTACAACAAGCAAATCTTACCTAGCTAAATGGGAAAGATTTACTAAGTGGTGTCTGGACAAGGGCAAGGACCCTTTCATCGCCAATACACCCGTGGTTCTTGCATGTGTGTGTCAGTTGATTGAGTGGACTTTCCTACTCCTCAGTGAAAGTTCACCTCTCTGATATTTCAGCCTACTTGCCTTTTGATCCACCCTTGCTAGCCAGACTCAACGTGAAACTCTTCCTTAAAGGGGTGCTACACATCAGACCCCCAAAGAAACCTATCCCTCCCCCCGGACCTTAACTACATTCTAGAAAAACTTGCTCAACACCCTTTTGAACTGGTTGGAACTTCTTCCCTACAAATTTGTGCATGGAAAACGGTCCTAGTTGCTATCACTTCAGCCAGAAGGGTTTCAGAGTTGCAAGCCTTGATGGCCGGTCCACCCTACACTACCTGCCAAAAGGACAGGGTCACCTTGAGAACTAACCCCTCCTTCATGACCAAGGTGGTCAATGATTTGTCTTTTAACCAATCCATCCACTTACCCACCTTATTTCCCTCTACCACTAATGGAGAGAGGATACTACACTCCCTAGATGTGCACAGGCAATTGAGATTGTACCTGGACAAAACCAAGTCCATTAGGAAATCACAGCAACTCTTTGTTTCCTTCCACCCCAGGGCTCTGGGCAAGGCGGTCTTCAAACAAACCATTGCATCCTGGATCAGGAAAGCCATTTGTCTGTGCTACTCCCTCCATGGGGAAAGCCCCCCCCAGTGTGAGTAAAGGCACAAACTACAAGAGCAGTGGCCAGCTCCAAGGCTTTCATAAAAGGTCTGGACACTGCATCTATTATGGAAGCAGACACATAGTCCACTATCCACACCTTTACCAAACATTACAATTTGGACCAAGTCTCCAGAGCTCATGCAGGATTCGCCAGGGCTATCCTACAGGGCTTTGTAGAATCATCATCATCAGCATCTGCCAACCTTTCATCCATCTAAGCTGAGGTACTTTCCCGCAACTAGAATACTGAAACATAGGAATAGAAGTACATAGAATAGTTGTGTAAAATCTTACCGTAAGCATAGATGTCCTCTTCCATGTTGCAGTATTCCTTCCCACCCACCATTTCCCCCTCTTCATTCTCCTTTATCCCCAGCTAGAACCTGGATCTGTCAATGCTACAAAAGGACCCCAGGGTCACATACATGACACTTCTGGCTTTTCCACCTGCTGGGCCGCCTCCTCTTCTTGCTGGCCTTCAAGTTCTGAGGAATGTGCATGCAGACGTCACATTTATGCCCCTGGTTTATTGCCTTGTGTCTGACTTCCCACGCACACTGCAATAGCCAAGCTGAAGCTTTTGTATAGGAGCCGATGTACGAGTTGCCTGAGGGCAGGAAGTCACACAACTAGAATACTGCAACATGGAAGAGAAGGATATCTATGGTTATGGTAAGATTTTACACAACTATTCTTTTCTGCAGGGGAAAACAAAGTACAACACATGAAAAACTGACCACTGTATTTCTTGGATATTTTCTGGTTGCTTGAGTTCCGGTTAACTGAGAGTTTACTTTTTTTGGGCTTTCTGTTTGAGTGGTGTTGAAATCTGTAGATAAACATTTTTTGTTGGTGAGACTGTCCCAGGAATTCATTAAAGGCTGCAGTGCGAACCATACAGCTTGCACTAGCTTAGCATTCCCACTTGCGATTTAGGAACATGCTGACCATGATGAGAGAAGACCTCATTATTATCTGATTTGCATGTTTCCTAACTCTATAACTGCTGTGATGTGCAGGTCAACCACTATAGTAAGCTGCTGCCTTGTGTAGGCAATCAAACCCCCTCCAGTCACACACACATGTACCAGTCCCTGTACCTACCCTCCCATGGTTCCCCATCCCTATAATACTTTATCATTATGGCACGTATATGTTAGGCCTTGGTGTCTAATGTATTTCCCCCCAATCCCATTACACTGTTGGCATCACTATAGCATTTTAAATGAGTCAACCCTGGCAGTGTTGTGGGAACCTCCACCCCATCACCCTTCTGAAGTGTGTGCTGTTACAGCCCTTATCCCTGATGTCCAGTGGTGTCCCCATCCCTTGATCCCTTTACTACCTTTGATGCCATTACAGCTCTTTAGAGTGTGCCTGATGATTTTCCCATCTCTGGTCTGTGACCTAGGGCACTTTATGGAGTAATCCCTGATGTCTAATATATCACCCTCCCACCACAAATCACCCATAGTAACATTGGTGCTGGTAAGGCCCTGTATCCTCCATCGCCAACTCCTGGTCCCAGCGGTAACATTTGTGCCTTCACATCAAAGCATTTCATAGTATCTAGTGTGACCCAACCCCCAACCCTGTGTTCCCTGTAGTAATTTTGCTGTTGATAAGGCACTCTAGAGGTGAGCCTGTAGTGTACCCCCCCCCCCAAACTGCCTGTCCCTATTTTGATGATGGTGCCATTATGGCATCCTAAAAATTAAGTTGTGGTGTCTGGTGGTTCCCCCATCACCTGTATATTCGGTACAGAGACATGGTGATAATGGCTGTGTTGGCCTATACAGCCTAGCACATTCTTGAATCACTGTGCTCTGTAGATAACCTTTTTGGAAGCGATTCCAAGTAGAAAGCACATGGCTAAATAGCATATGCCTCCCTTCAGAACGCCTCATTAGCATTCAGTGCAGCCATTGGGCCAGCCCTTCATATTGGAGGACCATGCAGCACCATGTAAGAGTGCTTGCTGAATACGAAAAACAGTACTGCAATGTGTACATGGCTGTGTGTGTACATATCTCAGTAAAGTTATGAATGTGACCCTATATATAATGTTTTTTTTTGTTTTTTTTTTCTTTCAACATAATGCTATGCAGACTTCAGTAAAGCAACTTGTGAGCTTAACAGAAGCTATACTTTCAGTTGTTTCTAAGATCCAGGGTAATCAAAATCTAAAATATATGTGTGTGTGTGTGTGTGTATATATATATATATATATATATATATATATATGTATATATATATATATGTGTGTGTAGATACATAGATATATAGATAGCTGGATATAGATATATATATATATGTATATAGATAAATAGATTATAGATATATATATATATATATATATAGATATATATATATATATATATATATATATATATATATAGATATGATATAGATATATATATAGATATGATATAGATATATATATAGATATGATATAGATATATATATATATATATATATAGATATGATATAGATATATGATATAGGTATCTATATATATATATATATATCTATTATAGATATGATATGATATAGGTATCTATATATATATATATATAACTATATCTATATATATATATATCTAGATACCTATATCATATCTATATCTATATATATATATATATATATATACAGATATATATGTGTGTATATATATATATAGATATATATATAGATATATATATATATATATATATATATATAGAGAGAGAGAGAGAGATATATATATAGATATATATATATATATATATATATATATATATATATATATATATATATACCTACTTCATTTTACTTTTGCATCTTAAAAATACTCAATTATATTTATTACTGCTTGGTGTAACTCATTCTAAGCCTTTTGGTTTAAACACTTGGGCTTCGGACCAGTTGTTTTGCACTGAGAGGGTTTGTGGTCTGCACTGTTGTGGCAGAACAGGTAGCTTACATCCTTCTAGGTTGGGAACTGCTGATTGAGGGCTCAGTGTCTGTTATTCTAAAAGTGTATTAATTCTGGTTTAAGCACTTGGGCTTTCAGGCCAGTTATTTTACATTGAGAGGGTTCGTGGTCTGCACTCTTGTGGGAGGAGAGGCTGTACTCTGCCCTTCTGAGCTGGGAATTTCTGGTTAAAGGCTTATAGTGCATGCATATCTGAACTGCTTCTTACTGAAGTTGGTGCAACTTGTTTGCTGTGGCATAGACTGGATTCGGGCCTGCTGGATCTAGCTTTGTTTGTGTAACTTGAGCACTAATCCAGACATTCTCTAAAATATTCAATTGTATTTATTACTGCTTGGTTGTAACTTGATTAAAGTGTAGCTATCATTCTAAGTCTTTTGGATTAAGCACTTGGGCTTCAGACCAGTTGTTTTACATTAGGAAGGTTTGTGGCAAGCACTGTGGTGGCAGGACAGGTAGCTTTCATCCTAAGTTGGGAACTGCTGATTGAGAGCCCAGTGTCCAAGTGTATTAGTTCTGGTTTAGGCACTTGGGCTTCAGGCCAGTTATTTTACATTAAGAAGGTTAAGTGGTCTGCACTCTTGTGGGAGAAGAGGCTGGACTCTGCCCTTCTGAGCTGGGAATTTCTGGTTGAAGGTTTATAGTGCCTGAATATTTGAACTGTATCTTACTGAAATTGGTACACCTTGTTTGCTCTAGCATAGACTAGATCCAGGCCTGCTGAATCTAGCTTTGTTTATATGCTTGTTGTTTGTTTGCTTGTTATTTCCTGGAAGCTAATTCCACCTAATGCAGCGGCTTCTCAGCTTCTGTGGATCACTAGTGATATCTGCATTGCTTACTGTACTTATTTCCTTGTTTCACTTGAAAGAAAGTTACTGTTTGTCATTTTGCATTTAGTTACTTGTAACACATTGCACTCAAGTTACCTGGCACTTGCTCACTAAAGCAATTATATAAGTCAGCACTAAAATTAAAAGCACTACACCCTCACTCCCCACTGGCCCTTGTTTTCAATTATTAAGGAATTCCCAATATTATTCTAGCATGTCCAAAGGTCAGTTGTCAATCTCCTCTCCGGTCCAGCTGGTGAATCTGGGAATCTTGAGGCAATGTTATAACTGCCTCATGTACACAGACAACCCTCTCCTCCTCCCACATAACACAAATACTTGCAGAGATGCAGCTATTTAGCCAAACTGGAGGCTGAGCTCTCTCAACTCAGGACTGGCAAGACCAGACAGGAGGAGAAGGCAACTACACACACCACAAAACCAGCCTCACATAATGCTACCACACCACTGAATCAAACACATAAACACACAAAGACATACTCGGAGGCTCTGAGTAAAATTTACCTAAACAGCAGAGGCCTCCAAAGCAGACACCCAAACAACTGCTACCTCAAGACACCCCACAAGCAACACATAAACCACAAAAGCAGTGTGCAAAGCAGTCACAGCCCTTAAGGCCAAATACAACACCAAACATACTTGTCATAGGTGACTCCATAGTCAGACACACTGGCGTCCCACTCACCAGGCTGAACAAGGAGAGGGTCACAGTAAGCTGCCTATCGGGCGCTAGAATCCGCCACATAACACAAGCACTCTGGTCACTCCACGGCAAGTACAAATATGACACAGTCATTGTCCATGCTGGTGTGAGCGACCTGAGGCGTACCTCCCTGGACTACATGAAAAGAGACATAGAGGAGCTCTCTGATTATGTAGCCCAGGCAGGTATGACCCTGACCCTGAGCAGTATCCTTCCTTCACCAAGAATGATGCCACAATATAGAGACAAGATGATCAGCTTTAACAATTGGCTTAATGTCTGGTGTCATTCAAGGGATCAGTGTCTGTCTGCCTGGGATGACATGCTTGACAAGCCACGCTGCTTCGCGAGGGGCGGCTTGCACCTGTCACCCTGGGATTCGGATATTGGCTAAGGCTCTTGCCACCCCATAGTGCCTTTTTTAGGCAAGGCTCAAATTCTAAACCTACCACCCTAGAAAACAAAAATGGGAAGAAACTGAGGGTAATGCTGCTCAATGCCAGAAGTCTAAATCTCAAAATGCCTTTTCGAGGCCCTTCTCAGTATGGAGAACATCGATGTCTGTGCTGTAACTGAAACCTGGTTCAAGGCTCCTGAGAGCACCCGGCACTATTAGGTTTTACCTCATATCATGCGTTCCGGCCCCAAAACCGGACCACACCACAAAAGGAGGGTGTATCCATATTCATAAAGGATACCCACACCTCCAGGTTGGTGGCAACGCATGCAGCCGGAAACCATCCAGGTGCAACTAACCATAGGCAAAACTGCTCTACAAATTGTAGCATGCTACAGGCCACCCTCTCAAACTCAGGAACCCCACACAGCCTTCCTGAAGACACTGGAGGTATAAATGTATCTCAAACACCATCATATTGGGTGACTTCAACTACCGAATATAGACTGGGAACATTACTCAAGCCCTAACTTTCTAGCCCAGCGGTTCCTGGAGTTCATAAATTCAAATGCCATGGAACAGCTAGTCACTGTTCCCACGAGAGGAGAAAATATACTAGATCTCATTATCACAAACATGGGGACAAAATGCTCCACACGGAAGTATATCCCTCATTGGTGAGATCTGATCATAAACTAATCTCACTGGAAATCCACATCCGCCCCACCCCAAACAAAAAGACCACAGTGAAGAACTTCTCTAAAGCAAACTTCACACTACTCAAGACTGGTGTGGTATCCTTCAAGGCCCCTGAGCCAGTGGAAACCACAACCCAAGCTGCGGAAGCCCTTACAAATGCCTTCTATGAACACCTCCAGGACTGCATGGATCAGGCAATCCCAAATAAAACCAAGACTCTTTCCACAAAGGGCAAGCGTCCAGTCTGGTGGACCCCAGCCATTAACAAACTTTACAATAAGAGGAGAAAGCTATTACATGATAGAACAAAATCCATAAAAGGGAAGTCACCCTGATCATTATTAGTAAAAAATACGAGCACTCATAAAATCAACTAAGGCCAATTTTGAGAGAAAAATTGCCATGGATTCAAAGGACAATCATAAGGCCTTTTTCAGCTATGTTAGGAACCTGGGTGGAAACTCCCAGATATGCTCAGAATTAGTCCAAAATGATACAAAAATCACTGAACCCACAGACATTGCCAACATACTGGCAGACAGGTTCAGTGCAAACTTCACCCTCTCCCCTAAAGGAGAGATAACTATCCCAGTGGAGTGTAGCCTCCCAGACAT